>NW_020954599.1:34672384-34847842 GCF_900497805.2 Vombatus ursinus
TTTCTTTCTTTCTTTCTTTCTTTCTTTCTTTCTTTCTTTCTTTCTTTCTTTCTTTCTTTCTTTTTTGTTTGAGTTTGGTATAATGTCTACAATCATAGAAAATCCCCATCAGTCAAATGACAAGACTTAGAGCTTCTCTCTTCTTCCTTTTGCCCAGACAGGTGCTAGAGAGAAATCATACCTTTATAGTATTGTAAATAACTCTGGACATACAAACAACATTAACAACCCACAGCCAAGCATAGTGTGAATTATACATTTTAGGACTTGTTTACCATTGACCTAATGAGCGGACATTAATATTACTCAGTACCAAACCACCAAAGCACAATAGGGTCAGTGCAGAGTGGTTTATTTTACTGCCCCAAACAAACAATATTCTCAATAGAAACCCTTTTTTAAAAATCTGTAAACCTTGCAGCCATTTCTGACTCCAAGACATATAACTTACCTGCTCTCCTTTTAAGATTTCTTTTAATTTTCTGTTGTTTTACAGATTTTGTTTTCCTTGTTTTCTGATGAATAGATCTGGAATGAAAAAAAAAGAAATATCTGTACAGAGGGGATATTTATATTTATATGAAGAAAAAAGAAAATATTCACCAAAAATATAGACTGTTCCTGGTGATCCCCAAACCATTCAGAGAATTATTCAAACACCATTAAAAAAATCTAAGGGAGCTAAGTGGGCAAGGGACTGAGCTATGCTTTATTGAGAGGCAGGGTATAACAGAGTGGGTATAGTTCTAGGTTAGAAGACTAAGTTCATAGACTAGAATGGACTTTAGAGGCTACTGAATCCAATCTACTCCTTTTACAGATGAAGAAACTGAGGCTCAGAGAGGTGAAATGACTTGTTCAGTGTCACACAAATGGTTGAATTTTGGAGTTAAGATAGAAATCCATGATTTCTGAAACCAGATTCCGGGTTCTTTCTATGGTTCCATGAGTCAGACCATTTTCAGATCTCACCACTAACACTTATAAGCTGTGTGAGAATGAGTAAATCACTTAACCTTTCTTGAATCTAAGTTTTTTCATTTGAAAAATGGCCATGGATTCCTATGGGACTCAAAGATGACAAAGTATGTGAAGTATCACATATATTGTATACAGCCATACACACATACATATAGATATCTGTTATTATTATTACTGCTTCTCTAGTGCTTGTATAATGAGTTGAGTTATCATAAAGTAAGGAGTTGTCATGGCTTCCTATGGTGGATTAGTTAGTTAGCATGTCAATAAACATTTTTTAAGCTCCAACCATGTTTCAGGCACTGTGCTAAGTGCTGGGGATACAGAGAAAGGCAAAAGACAATCCCTAACATGAAAGATTACAGTGAAAGATTAATGTGAAAGGTCACAGTATAGCAGAGATACCATAGAAACAACTATGTACAAACAAACTAAATACAAGGTAAATTGGAAATAATCAATAGAGAAATGACACTAGAATTAAGGGGGATCAGGAAAGTCTTCCTGGAGAAAGTGGATTTTAGCTGGCACTTGAAGGAAACCAGGGAAGCAAGGAGGCAGAGATGAGGAGGGGGAGCATTCCAGAAATAGAGGAGAGCCAGTGAACATTCCCAGAGTTGGGAGTCTTCCATATCTTCAGGAAAAGTGAGTTGATCATGAATGGAACGAAGACGTAGGACATCTAAGTCTTAACTTGGATGCTAAGTTGACAGTCTCTTTATTCTAGCTATTCCTTATGAATTATATTTGAGAGTGCCTAAGGGCACAAAACATGATGCATCCCCTTGCAGCCCAAATGTCTAGCACAAGGGACCTAACACAGAAGAGGCCCTCAAGCAGTGCCTGTAGGTGATAATAATGAAAAAAGAATTCTATGTTTCTGCATTTTAATTGCAGGGTTATCATGATATTAGAATCCTAGAAATCTTAGAGTAACAAGATATTTAGGGGATCATCTTGTTCAGCTTCTACCAGAATCATGAAATCCCTTTACTATGAGATCTGCCTTGACTGCTAAAAGATCTCCACTGATGGGGGCTGTACCACTTCTTGTGGAAGCCCATTTCATTTGGGACAGCTCTAAACATTAGGAAGTTGCTTTATAAGCTCAACCAAAATTTGCTTCCCAGTACCAAGTATAAGCTATGGCTTTTCATCTTTAAATGATGCAACAATTTGGAGTGATTTTGAATTGTCAACAGATAATAAAAATAGCTAAAATTTAAATAGTGCTTAAACTTTGCAAAGCACTTTCCATATATTATCTCATTTGGTTCTCATAACAGCCCATGAGGCAATTACTATTATTATCCACATTTTGCAGATGAGGAAACTGAGGTAGATCAGTTAATGACTTGCCCAGAGTCACACAACTGGTAGATACACAGGTGTTACTGATACCAAATTCAACGCACTAGTCCAATTTCTCCTGTTTTTATCTCCTCACCCCCAAAACACACATAAAAGTCCAAACTGAGAGATTCTGTAAGTATGGAGTATGGTTTCCAACATATCCATGTACATGCAGAGAACATGAGAAGGCAGAGAGGACATGGCTCTGAACATAGTGACAGTTCATTCTCATTCCTGGAAATGGACACTAAAGGAGGATTAGAAAAGGATATCAGATTTTAAGGATTATCTGGGATGTGCTCAGGGGTTTGACTGTACCTCTTGGTGGATTGGGAGAGTAGTGTGTGTGTGTACGTGTGTGTGTGTGTGTGTGTGTGTGTGTGTGTGTGCGCGCATTCATGCATATATGCATGCTCAAATATAAGCACATATTCAGATAATTTTCCATTTGACATGCACCCCTCAGAATATGAAAACAAAAGTTCTTCTAGCCATTATAGGGTTTATTCTCTTCCCTTCCAGGTTCTAAATGCCCCTAACAGGCAGTCAGTTAACAAGCATTTATTAAGACAATGAAGTAAGACTGGATAATTGTTTCAGGTTTTGTAAATGTTGTGTCTTCTGAAATTTCCATCTGTAATAACTATCATCCATTCATGTAGACTAAAGGGCAGTTAAAGTCATTTAACCAAGATGTTTAAAACCTAGTACACATAATACATTATATTACATTATGTGTGAAATAAAGATTAGTGCAAAACATGATTCCTGCCTTCATGATGCTTATGATTTAGGAGGTATAAAACATATTTTTTATTCATTTGACAAATTTTCATTAAGTAGCTATTACATACTGGACCTTGTATAAAGTTTAAGGCTAAATATTATATGATGTCTTCCTTTAATGGTATTTTAATGAGGCATAGAAGATATGAATGCATATAATATAAATTAAAATATAGATGCGTAAGAGGAGTACAAAATTTAATAGACTCAGTTAAAGGAGAGAGTGATTTTCAGCTAGGAAAATTTCAGGACCCATCATGGAGGAGATAACATTAGACTTGGGCTTTAAAGTAAGGTTGGATTTAGAGCAGAAAAAAATGTGGAGGTGGTAGGTTGGTGGTCGGAGAGGGGATCCTAGAATGAGGCTCATGCCATCCCATAACTGAAGTTAAAGGTGTAAAAGTGCAATGCGGCCAACTAGGTGGCACAGTGGATGGAGTGCCAGGCCTGGAGATAGGAAGACCTGAGTTCAAATTTGGCCTCAGACACTTACTAGCTGGATGACCCTGGGCAAGTCATTTAACCCTCTTTGTCTCAGTTTCTTCATTTATAAAATGGGCTAGAGTAGGAAATGGCAACCCACTCCAGTTGCTAAGAAAACCCCATGTGGGGTCACAAAGAGTTGGATATGAGTGAAAAGACTGAACAACAACAACAACAAAAACAAGTACAGTGCATGTTTGGGGAATAAGTAGTCATTACTGGCTGAAGCAGGGTTAATATTAGGAGGTACTTGGAAAGACAGATAGGGCAAGGTTGTGGACAGACTTCAATACCCAGTTAACAGATATGGGTTTATTAAGGAGACAAAGGAGAGGTTCATGAGTTGGGGGATGAAACAATTAAATGTTTTCTTTCTCTAATTTTCAGGCTCAATTGACTTCTTGCCTAATGCCTAAAAAAATGCCCAGGATTCCTCCAAATTAAAAACCAAACAAATGCAACAAGAATCTTTTTTCTTTGACTTGACAACCATTCAAATTATCAAGATTTCTTATTCATTTATAGTCAAAATCCTAGAAAAAAGTCACCTGCATTAATTGCCTCTATCACTCACTTCTCAACCCAGTACAATCTCGATTTCTACCTCACCACTCCATTGAAACAGCTCTCTCCAAGGCTCCCAACAGTATCTTAACTGTCAAGTATAATGGTCTGTCTTTAGTCTTCATTCATTTTGACCATTTGATAATGATGGTGATCCCCTCCTCCTGAATAATTTATTCTCCTTGTGTTTTCATTGCATTATTCTCTCATGTATGTTTTGTTTTCTAAACTAAATTGTCTCCTGAAACTCAGTCCTAAGGTTCTCTTCTTTTCTTTCTATATACTCTTTCCTTGTGACCTCATCAGCTCTTATGGATTTCATTATTAACCCTTTTTAGATGACTCCCAAATGTTTGTTTTTATCTAGGCCTAGGCTACTCCTCCTCCCCATCAACTATATTAGATATCTTTTCCAGGAGTCATGAAAACATCTCCATTCATCATGTCCAAAATAGAGCTTGTTATCTTCAGTCCCTAAATTTACCCTTCCTCTTCTCAATTTCTGTTGAGGGCATCACCATCCCTTTTCTCATCTTTATAACCCTAGCACCAAGCATAATTTCTTGTATGTAATAGGCACTAATTGAAATTCTTGCTGGATTGGATTAAATGGTATGTGAGATATAATCTGGAGGTCTTGTACAAAGTGGATTGGAAGGATGAGAGTCTGAAGAAAGGGAGATTAGTTAGGTGACTATTATTATAGTTGTTATAATCTTATCAGAGTTTATCAGAGTCAAAAGCAGGTAGGGAGGTAGATGTGATCATTATTAAAAAGAAAATATCAATGGAACTTGGTGGCTGGTTGAATGAATCCATGTAAAGAAAAGGAAGAAGCCATAGATCACTGAGGCATCATGGTTGTAGAGAATGATAATGAAGCTAGTTGGTAACATAATAATTTGTGGTGTTGGCAGAACACTCAAATAAGGCTATCTAGTAGGCAGCTGAAAATTTGATCTAAAGCTTATGAGGGAGGTTGGGGCTAAAAATGAAGCCATTAGATTGGATGAGATCACTCAGGTTGGGAGTATAGAGGAACAAGAGGGATAAGGACAAATCTTTGAGAAAAGACCATACTTAGGGTATTGGAAGTATCAGAGGAATCAGAGAAGGAGCAATCCGAGAGGTAGGAGGAGAACAAAGGAAAATTTAATGTCATAGAAGTCAAAGAAATCATGGAAGGGATAGTCAACAATGTGAGATTAATTTTAAATTTAATTTAATTTTCAGCTCTCCCTTCTCTCCCTCCCTCTTTTGTCTCCCTTCATTGAGAAAGCAAGAAAAACAAAACCTGTTAAAAACATGTATAGACAAGCAAAACAGATTTAACCATGTTAAAAAAAAAAGCCTCAGTCTGTATTCTGGGTCCATTACTTCTTTATCGGGAAGGGGGTAGCATGTTTCATCATAAGCTCTCTGGAATTGTAGTTGGTCATAATGTCAGATGTTGTAAAGGGATCAAGGAAAATGAGACTTCACAGTTTAGAAGATACCAGTAGCCTATCAGACAACAGTGTTAATGGAGTAGCAGGGATCGAAGCCAGATTGAAAGGGTTTGATAAGTAGGTGGTAAAGAAGTTGAGGCAGTGAGAGTAGATTTCTGTTCTGTGAGATCCATTAGAATAGAGGAAAGAGCCTTCTGATAAGAAAAGGGGAATGGGAAGAATGGGTGAATCTATAGAAAAATTTGAGAAAAGTAAGGCACTGAGAGGCGATTTGCTCTATTCTCCACTGGTAGCAAGTAGTAGAGAAAGAATTTGAACCCAGGTCTTCTGATACCAAAGTCAGTGCTCTATCCATTGCATCAAATCAATGCTATGATCTGCATTCAACCATCTATTCATTCATTAGTTAATCAGCATTTATTAAATGTCTACTATGTGCTAGGCACTGGGTCAAGCATTAGGGATACAATGAAAGGCAAAAAAGAAATAAACAAAAGCCCAAATCAGTCTCTCCTCTCAATGAGTTCACAGAGTGAGACATCATGCAAAAAAAAATGTGCAGGATAAATTGGGGACAGTTTCAGAGTGAAGGCATTAGCATTGAGGAGGACTGGGAAAGGTTTCTTGCAGAAGGTGGAATTTGAGTTGAGACTTTAAGGAAGCAATGGAAGCAGAGATAAAGAGGGAGAGAGCTTCAGGTATGAAGAACAGCCAGAGAAAATGATCTGCCAGGAGATTTGAGTGTCTTGTGTGAGAACAGCAAGAAGACATTCATTCATTCATTCATCTAACAAGTATTTATTAGGCTCTTCCTATGAGCCCCTTTATTATATTCTGTGGATACAAAAACAAAACTTTAAACATCTCTCCCTTCAAGGAGCGAAAAATAAATACAACTTGGATTAAAAATAATTTCTTTGGGAGGAGTACAAACAAATAGAGGGAATCAGTATAGGCTTATTGTAAGAGGTGGCACTCATTCTGAGCTTTGAAGGAAACCAACAATTCCATGGGGCAGAGGTGAGGAGAGAGGGCATTGAAGGCATGGAGGAGAATTTTTGCAAAGGTACTGCTATAAGAAAGTGGATGCCATAGATGAGTACAGCAAGTAGGCCAGTTCATCATTAGATTGCAAGCTCCCTGAAGTCAGGGACTATCTTTTGCCTCTTTTTGTATCCCCAGTGTTTAGCACCATGTCCAACACATAGTAGGTGCTTAAATAATGTTTATTGATTGATAGGAATGTAGAAAATGTCACTGATAATAAATTACTATAAATGAAATGAATGTAGGCTAGAAGGAGCCTAGAGGATTTGCATGGGTGAAGAGAATACTTATGCCAGGGAAATAATAGATTTCTGAAATCCTGGATAGAATATCAAATATTAGAAAGCCTACACACCAAAAAGAAGGCATATTTATGACAATTCAACTACAAAGATCACTGATGCCATACCCAGTCCCAGATGTATTTTGAGGCTTATAATTTTGCTTTTTCTACAAATGTATGGATAACATAAAAAGTATTTTCTTAATTCACTCATATTTATTCTGCTTTAATTTTTATTTTCCAGCTTCCATGTTTTCTTTATTAATGAGCTTATTCTTTATTTTACACAATTGTTGCTCATATCAAGATGCATTTTCTATGAACAAATTAGGAATATTCTCAATGCTTGATGGTGTTTTAGCTAGAGTGACCCTCACATTAAACTCTTACATGCTGTGGGTTTCAGTGTGTTGGTTTGGACATGAATTTATATTTCCCTTAATCCTAAGCAAAACCAAATTTTAAAATGAGCCCTTATTATAGCAATGTATGGCTTTTCTTTTGAAGAATATTGCCACTTCTCTGGCAAAATGTATCTATCAGAACACCTGAATCTGCACTTTCTCTCAGACAAATAGTAAATCTTTTGAATTTCATCTCCTTTCTCCAACCCACACGAACAGGCATTTATTTCTAATATTTTTTCTTCAAGGGACAAAAACATTTAAAAAATGAAATTAATCATCAAACTTTACAAATGTGTCATTTTCATGAAATCATTTGACAGTACAATGGTCAAACCAATAATTCTCTCCCTCCACCCCCTAGAAGCCTCATCTCAGGCAAATGCCTATATTCTTTAGTCAGAGAATCTCCATGGACTCTGGCATGCTGATAATTTACTTTGTTATTAACAACAGGGCATGGTCACATGAGCAGAGATAGCAGGTACACTTCAATAATAACAGTTTTACAAAGAAAATGCACTTTAGTAATAAAGATATCATTAATGAGAAAAAGCTACTTTTAGATCTTTAATGAGTGAAAATTCTTTTGTGTCAGGCTGCCCATGAAACTCTCCCTGGATGCAAAAAAAAATTGTTTAAAAAACAAACAAACAAAAACCTTTCACCAGATTAAAGGTAAAACCTGCTGAGATGTAATTTTCCATTTACAGGGTGCCAATGATCTGTCACACACACTTAAACTAGCTGGTGTCATAAGAGAAGGGATCATTAAGAAATGTCCTCCCTGGGATATAATCTATGGTCAAAATGTGTATGGTAATCAGAGCCCTACATCTTTCCTGACTAAAACTAAAATAAAGCTGACTTGGTTTAGAGGTAGAAAGGAAAGTGTAATCGTTCAAGAGAAGCCAGACCTAGAGCAAATGTTTTCAATTAGATATTCACCTCTCCTGAGCAAATTTTCAAATTTGACAGTACTTTCATGCCAATTAACACATACACACACATACACACATTCACACATACACATGAACACATGTGAGCACGTGGACCTGCGCACACACACACCCACACACACACACACACTCATCCACCAGCAGGAACAGTAACAACAGCAACATCAACAACTAAATTTTTTTCCCCTTAAACATTTTTTACACTTGTCCTAGTATGTAAGACCAAACATTTTTAACTTCGAACAAGGCAGAAAAAAAGGGTTTGAGTCTGGAACATTTTATTACCTAAATTAATACCAGCCAAGAAGAGCTTCCCTGCTATACATTCAACGGCATTTCAAAACTCCAAATAAGCTAAAACAAATAAACCACCTCATCTTTTTGACCTAGATTACTGCTTAAACAAAGGTACATTTTCTTCATTTATCTGAAAAGCAATTAGGTCTGTTGGTGACAGGCCTGTGAAAAATGTAGCTGCACAATGGAAGCTTTTATATTTGGAGAAAAAAAAATTAAAGCTGAAAGGTTTGCTTTTTTTTTTTTCAGATAATGTTCACTTTGGGAATATAAATGCAATTCCAAAATTTAAATTGGTTTGGGATTAGGATTATAGCTATTATTAAACACGATTGAAAATATTTTTTAAAAAACTGATTTTTTTCCCATTTACCCTCTGGATTCCAAATTTAGAGACTAGACATCCATGTGTTATATATAAAACACATAGCTAGAAAGATTTTTATAATTTTTTGTTAGCCGAAGATTATTTTAGGATATTTAGCCAGCTAGATTTCCATAATTTGAAGGGGGGAAAATAAATATTTAAAAACTGAATGGTGACATACTTCTATTTAAATTTGAACTTTGTAAATCACCCAAGTATTCCCAGCTCTTAGAAGGGTATTTGCTCTTTTCAAGCGGTAGGTCTACAGCAAAATAATAAAAGATTTCTTTAAAAATTAGTCCTTCCGTTAGCGTAGACCTAAGGTTCTTGAAGAACAATAAGAATCAACATCAGCCTGGGCAGATAAAAGACAGGCATTTTAAAAGCAACTTTTATAATCAAGGGAGTGGCTGCAGACTGCTGGGAGCAATGATTCTGAGCCAGGGTGATTTTATCTCTCCAGTTAGACGCTTTGCATGGACACATATCTCTGTGTATAAATTGCAAACTGCCCAAGCAGATCTGAGAAATGTATTTCTACGCTGATTCTACTAACAAAAACAGGCCATGTCTACAGGACATTTTGGTTTGAGGGTTTAAGGAATGGCTCATTTATCTAGTTGTGAGCCTCTTTTTTTTTTTTTTTTAACATCAGAACTGGCCTATAGCAGCAAGATGCTTCAGTGAAATACACTGTGGGAACCAGCCTGTTTAGCCGAATTGAGGGGAGTTTTCTGCCTGATTTGTTTTATTACTGTCTTACAGACAATGTGAACACAGTAAGGGGGTGAACTGCTCCAACTTTTTCCACATAACCAAAGCGTGCTTGTCACTCGTGCACAATGTCAGATCTGACTCCTGCTTTTAGGGACTAAGGAAGTTTTCGAGAAATAATAAGGTGAGGGCGATTGCAACACAGGGATTGAATCCAAAGAACCGAGACCGAGGCGCGAGCGAAGATATGAGCGACAGGGGGACAGTATCACCAACATGGATCAGACCCGACCTGCTTTTTTTCAGGTTCAATGACTATGCTTACACTAGTGGCTTTTTCCATCTCTCTACTTTCGTTTCCGTCCTGGTGCTCACCTGGAAAAGCTTTTCTATTTATTTATAATCCAGAGGTTTTAAGGCCACTGGCCTCAAGCAATATTGGAACCTGAGAAGTTTGTCACTGCCTCCGAGGAAGCCCTCTTTCAACCAACAATTGAATTCACCAAACATTTATTAATCACCTACTGTGTGTCTCTCTCAGCCTTTTGCTTTCCTCTGTGGTGCCTCTTACCTCTTCCCCTTTTCATTAAAAGGACATTGTACTCAGGAAAGAAACTGCTATATTATTTTAAATTTGTGTCACTATGGCATGTCCCAAAGTAACCTTTATTTCGAGTCTAATTTCTAATTGTGGAAGGAAAGACTTTGTTACAGAATTGTAGAATTTCAGAGTTGTAACTAAATGGGTTTTCTTTAGTCCAACTCATTACCAGGAAGAATTCCCTTAACAATACACATAACAAAGCATCGTTCAGCTTTTGTCTCGCAGTGAGAAGGAAACCATTTCTAGAGGCAAGCCCATTCTGGCTCACTCAATGCTAAATCTGTGTGTCTACACCTTCCTTCCACTGCACTGCTCCTAGTCCTGATTTCTGGGGCCAAGGAGAACAGAGAGGAGAGATCACTCTTCTACAAGAAAGACCTTGAAATATTTGAAGATAGGTATCATGTCTTCCATGGGCTTCTCTTCTTGAGGTTAAGTATGTTCAGCTCCTTGACCTGACCCTTGTGCAGAATGATCTTGAGAGTCAAACCTGGCCATTCTCCTCTGGTTGCTGTTCAGTGTATCTAGTATCCTTCCTAAACATTGCTCCTAGAGCTTAGTATTTCAAGAGTAGTCTGATGAATGCAGAATAGAGTGAATTTATGACCTCCCCAGTTCTGAATGATATTTTTTCCTAATGTACCTTCAGATGACATGGGCACTCTTGACCACCACATCAGACTGTTGACTTATACAAGATTTGTAGTTCATTGTAACTCTTGTCTAGCCATGTTTCTTTCATATTTTACTGGTGAAAATGAGTGTTGTAACCCAGGAATAACACCTTATCTTACCACTACTAAATTTAATCTAAGAAGATTCAGTGTGATAGTCTATTCCAGGGGTCAATTTGCTAGCCAAATCTGGCCTGCCAACTATTTTTGTATGGCCAGTGAGTTAAGTCATTCTTAGCTTGCTGGTCATACAATAACATAAAATCAGTGGCAGGCTGGATTTGACTCCCTGGCCATAAGTTATCTGATCCCTGGTCTTTTTATGGAGATCTTTTTGGATCCTTACTCTCTTATTTAACTTCTTAGGTATCCTTCTTAGCTTTGGGCCATTTGCAAATATATTAAGCATACCAGTCATTATAATTGTCTATTGATTGAGACACTATAGGACTAGGAAAGATAAACTACCTCAATTTTCAAAAAAAAAAAGGTGGGGGAAGAAAATCAAATCTAAAAAATGTGAAACAATGATTTTGACTTTGAAAGCTAACAAAATTCTACAGCATATTATTAGAGAGATGGTTAATGGACTTCTGGATAGGCAACTATTGACTTAGAACTATGCAGCATGATTTCATAAGCACCAGAACCTCATTTTCTTTGTTAAGAAGGAGACATGACTTAAATTATGGAAATGGAGGAGCTATAAACTGCCTAGATTTTAGCAAAGTATTTGACAAAATTCCCCATGTTATTCCTTTGGACATAATGGAAAGATAAAGCCTAGACAATAGTCTAGTTAGGTCCACTCAGAATTGCTTGAATGACCCAGGGGAGGAGAACCTATGGCCTCGGGGGCACATGTCCCCCACCCCTGGACTAGATCATTCATAATTCTAGGTCAACTTGAAAGGAGATCTCTAGTGCAGTGCCTCAAGGATCTGTCCTTGGTCCTGTACTATTTGTCAAAACTGAGTTATAGTTGCGACTAGTTTGGTCACTTATTAGTCATGTAGCCTGGGGAAAAGCATTTAATCCTCAGAGCCTCAGTTGCCCTGTTAGTAAAGGAGGGACAATTTTGAGCTGTATCTACCTCACAGGATTTTTATAGGGATCTAGTACAGTGAGAGATGATTAGTAGTAAAAACAGAAAGTGGTAGGACAGTAGAATACGAATAACTGATCTGTATCAATAAAATTTGAGCTCTATTATGCACAAGTGTTTCCTTCATTTGAAATACTCAACACTTTTCTTCTACAAGGGAATTTTATAGTGTATTTCCCTTCTTTTCTATAATTTTTTTTTCTGGTTTTCATTTTCATTTGATATAACAGCGCAAACTATTTACCCTTCACAGCAGGCTAATGATCTTTGCTCAGTTTTACCCCACTTCAAAAAGCATTATAAAGTAATCACAAAGAATGGCATTTCTTTTTAAAATATCAAGGAAATGGTCTTAGCCTCTCTAAAAATGCTCATGAGTTTCTAAAAAAAAATCTGTTTTAAGAGTTGATTTAACTTTATGTCCCATGAATCTATACCATGCCAATTGATATGTCATCTATTAATATGGTCCCCTAAATTAGAGTAGCGTGGACTAATTAGAGAAAGAAAGCTCTGCATTCTTATAGCACACCATTGGGACTACATTTTATTTAGGACTTATACTGTTATCTAAACCACATGCAAAAAAAAGGCGAGAGAAAGAAACTACTGTACATTATTGGTGCAATTAAAAATACTTGAGCAAAGTGGTTATTGTAAGGAAATTATTCTTGCAAATCATATTCATTCCTTCCCAAATTGAACAGGCCAAATGATGCTCACAAGTACAATTCAGTGCTACCTATTTAATAGAATGCTAATCTCAATCTTACTTTTGATGATTCAGGGGAACAAAGTCACTTTATATATACCCCAGTGATCTAATTTTCTCTGCGCACCCTAGAAGATAAAAGATTCGCAGTTTCTAAACCATGTAACACCCTGCATTTTGACAGCTGAAGATCTAAAGTGCCAAGCAACATGCCAGGGGCTGAGGGTAGTGGTAGACATATCTGGCCATGGAGAGAGTAGGGAGTACGGAGTGCAGAGTTCAGAAAGCAGGGTGGGTATGGAGGGAAAGGCACAGTGCCAGAGATTGGACCTGGGATTTCATCAGTATAGGGAACTCCTGGGTTTCCTATACTTTTCCCTGGGAAAATGTCAAGCCTTACCTTCTCTAACACTTGTAACTTAGAAAGCTTCCTATATCACAGAGAGGGCTAACAGCTGGCTCCTGGGCCACAAAGTCAGTGTGAATGAGAGCCTGGCTTGAAATTTTTGGCTTGCAGGCCAGCCCTCTATCCAAATCTATGGTGCCCTGCCTCTCATGGAGGGGAAAGAACTGTGAAAACTAGTAATTTAAAGAATATAATCAATGCTTCCTATGTAAGTATCCCTAGCCCTAAGAAGCACAAATTCTTTATGTGCATGTGTTTTCACATATCTGTTTGTATGTCTATGTCTACCTATATTTATATCTATATCTATACCTATACCTATATCCATATATGTATTTTCAGACTTGTCATGTCCTCAATGTAGGAAGTTCTGTGAGGAAAATCCCTCTACCAACCTGTATCTGTAACTACTGTGCAATTTATAATCTAAGAGAGTTGCTTGAAGCCACTGGGAGGTTAAATGATTTGCCTAGATTCACGGGACCAGTATTTATTAGAGTCAGGAAGAGGTCATTCTAGGTATTCATCCCAAGGCTGGTTCTCTACTCTGCTATGCTGCTTCTCAAACATATATAGAATATTCAACTTCAGAAAAAAAAAGAGAATCCAACAATATTTAGTGCTAGAGTAACACACTCATTAGGTGGCACAGTGGATAGAGGGCCAGGCCTGAAATCAGGAAGACCTGAGTTCAAATCAGACCTCTGACACTTACTAGCTATGTGACTGTGGGCAAATCACTTAACCTAGTTTGACTCAGCTTCCTCATCTGTAAAATAATCTGGAGAAGGCAATGGCAAACCATTCCAGAATCTCTGCCAATAAAACTCCAAATGGGGTCACAAAGAGTCAGACATGACTGATGTGACTGAACAATATTCTCATCACCCTGCTAAAATACGGAAGTACCAGATGTAGAATACAATTTTTTTCAAAGAATAATCTCTAGAATTAAAAAAATGACAAAAATGCCTATAAGGAACTTTAAAATATGGTTTCCTCAATTTTCACACAAAATGTATCACAGTCAAAACACAGAGATGAATAGAGTGAAAACAACCCCAAACTGGAGTTCATTAGCATATGAGAATACAAAACAACCATGGATTCCTTTCCAACATTCCTATGCAAAGGAATTATCAGTAGTTTATAATTTTATTGTTTCAAGACAGTTTTGGGAGTCTTTGGGCCTGATTGTAGATCTCAAATGTTCTGTTAGGCAAGGAAAACTTTCCTGTGGAGAGTGTTAGAGACGTAAGCTCGGCCCATAGTTCTTATAACACTCACTAATTATAGTCCCATCTTGCAGTGATACTCGCTCTAAATATCCTCCGAGGCTTGTGTAAAAGTCCAGAATCATCTGCCTAAGAGAGAACATGTTGGTGGAAGTACCATATGCAAAGCAGTGGAATTTCACAGACACCTAACAATAATGGGGCAGCTAGGTGGCGCCATAGTGTATAGAGTGCCTGCCTGGAGTCAGGAAGACTCATCTCTCTGAGTTCAAATGTGGCCTCAGACAGTTACTAGCTGTGTAACCCTGGGCAAGTCACTTAATCTCTATCAGTGCCCCAGGAATTAATAATAATGAAATAATATTTGCAAAGTACATAGTATCTAGTGGATAGTAGGCACTTAATAAATCTTTATTCCCTTCCACTGCTCCTTCCAGGCATTAAAAAAAATAATAATTTTTTTTTCAATGAACAAAAATCAATTGTATTTCCCTTCTGCTCCTCCTCATTGGGGAGAATGAACAAAGCCAAGCCCTTGTAATAAGTATGCATAATCAAGGAAAATAAAACAAAATAATTTCTGCTCAGGCTATGTTTAAAGAGTATATGTCTCACTGTGCACTTTGAGTCCATCACCACTCTGTTAAGAGGGAAGAAAGACTTTAAGGTTATTTACTACTAAGAATTACTTTGCACAGGAATGTTGGAAAGGAATACATTGTTTGGTCATATGCTAAAAATGAAGCCAGGAAATTAAAGATCCAGTAAAAAACAAAAAAAAAACAGGGGGCAGTTAGGTGGCGCAGTGGATAGAGCACTGGCCCTGAAGTCAGGAGGACCTGAGTTCAAATCCAGCCTCAGACCAACACTTGATACTTACCAGCTGTGTGACCCTGGGCAAGTCACTTAACCCCAATTGCCTAAAAACTTAAAAACAAAAAAACCCAAAAAAACAAAACCACACTAACAGAATACAAGTATAGTTAATTAGAAAACAGAAACATGTTGCAAGCAGAAAGTCTGGTATTAAAGGTATTTTGTTATTATTGTTGTTGAGTCTTGTCTGACTCTTCATGATCATATTTGGAGATTTTCTTGGTGAAGATACTGGAGGTTTGTCATTTGTTTCTGAAACCGTTTTACAGATGAGGAAACAGATGCAAACAGGGTTAAATGACTTTTCCACGGTCACACAGCTAGGACTATGTGAGGTCAAATTTGAACTCAGATCTTCCTGACTCCAGGCCTGACCCTCTATCCACTGTACCACAATCTACAAGTGTTATAATTCAATTCTACTTCTGTTTGATCCAAGGATGAGGCACAGCAGGGCACATTGAAAAGGCAATGGATTTGGAGTTGTTCAGTCGTTCCGTTGTGTACAACTTTTCATGATCCTGTGGACCATAGAACACCAATGCTGTCTATGGGGTTTTCTTGGTAAAGATAAAGGAATAGTTTGCCATTTCCTACTCCGGTGGATTAAGGCAAACAGAGGTTAAGTGATGGAAGCCAGATTTTAACTCAGGTCTTTCTGACTCCAGGCTCAGTGCTTTATCCATTGAGCCACCTAACTGCCTCCTATACCTATGAAAAGAATAGATACTAAATAGTCAAAGATAAAAGTTTTAGCTTGTTACTATAAAAACTCTTGTATCAAACTGCCTCAAGAGGGTTTCATTCAGAACGCCAAATCTTTGAAGAAGCGTATAGCCATGTAGTACACGTAGACACACATGAACACACATATACATTCTCACACACACAAATGGGAAATGAACCTAGTAACAGAAAACCAGTTGGGTTTGTGTAGTATATTTCTTCATCATATTTAATAATAACCCATGTGAGTTATCTATGCCTCAATTTATTATGACATAAACATCCATGCAACAGAAAAAAGCATCCCATTCCCCACCTCACCCCATTAAGTTGAGTAACAAGACAACTCTTTAACCATTCATGGAGACTGGGATAAAGATGATATCATGTTCCCAAGACCCGGATAATCAATAAAAACAAACTGATTTATGAAATCGCTCATTCATACAAGCATAAGACAATTGAAAATCACATGGAGTTTTGTAGAAAATTGCCTATTTTAGGGAAACCAAGTGATATGCTACAGATAAAATAAAATAAAATAAATGAAATTAAATTTACTGCATTTTTCAGGAGCACAGTTTTCAAAGTATTTGGCATGATCCTGCTTAATATCATAAATGGAAGGTGGGAAGGGACTTTGGAATCCATGGAATCCACACTCTCCTCACTAAGATGTTTCCATGCAAAACTCTTGAGTGCCTCAAATTAGAGGGTCCCTCCCAAGCCCTAAATCCTTCTTGTTGGTGAGGCACTTGACCTAGTCTGAGTGCTATGCTCTGTGCCTTAGACCCTACAGGTAATGCCTATCCTGATGAGAATGTAGGCTCCTTGACGGCAGGGACCATTACAATTTTAGTCTTTATATCTCTAAGGCCTAGCGGAATTGCAGGGATGTAGCAGGTTACAAGTTCTTTGAAGTAGAGCTATAAGGGAACTCAGTGGTCATCTAACCCAGCTCCCTAATTCTGTTGATTAGGAAGCTATGGTTAGATGAGATTAAGTCCCTTATGGTGTGCTTAATAAATGCTTGTTGACTAATTGGTTGATTAACTGAAATTTAATCACCCAGATTCCTCAACAAGAATTCAGGGCTTCTTCTTTCTGTGGTAGCAAAGAACTGGAAATTGAGGGGATGCCCATCAATTGAAGAATGGCTGAACAAGTTGTGGTATATGAATGT
Organism: Vombatus ursinus; assembly: GCF_900497805.2. NCBI lineage: Eukaryota > Metazoa > Chordata > Mammalia > Diprotodontia > Vombatidae > Vombatus > Vombatus ursinus. Next base: position 34,689,592 of record NW_020954599.1, read on the forward strand.
AATGGAATATTATTGTTCTATAAGAAATGATGAGTGGGCAGATTTCAGAAAAACCTGGCCTTACATGAACTGATGCTAAGTGAATTGAGCAGAACACCAACATTGTGCAATGATCAATTTGGATAGACTTAGCTCTTCTCAGCAATACGATGATCTAATACAGTTCCAAAAGATTCATGATGGAAAATGCTATCCACAATCAGGGAAAAGAACTATGGATTCTGAATGCAGATTGAATCATACTATTTTTTCTCTCTCTTTTTTTTTCTTTCTCATGATTTTTCCCTTTTTTTCTGATTCTTTTTTCACAACATGACTAATGTGGAAATATGTTTTTTTTTTAAGAAAAAGAATTCAGGGCTTCTCTAAACCTTAATTCAGATAATTGGGACTTCCAAGTTGATAAAATTAATTAATCAAATAAAACTGATCTATAGTAATGTGCTAATGAGAGAAAACAGTGTAAAAGAACATTGTAAAGGGAATCAAGAAACCTGGGTTCCAGTTTTAGTTTTATTGCTAGCTAGTCCAATGACATTAGAACAGTCAGCTAAATTCTCCAAATATTTTTCTTTATTAAATGTAGAGGCAGGGTAAGATGACAGGGAAAGACCCATCCACACCTAAATTCACTGCTTTTATTATAAGAGAAAAAAGGCTGTCCTTTTTACTAAGCAGATTGAAGGGACAGCCTAAAATCTTTCCCGGAATCCAATTTCCTCCTAGGTAACATGCATTACCGTAGATTCATGGAGATAGTGTCATTGTTTTTAATGTGAAGGAGTAATTAGGTGAGAGTTTCAGAAGATCTGGGGGATGGATAGTGCTATGTTCCTAAAGGAGAATATGTTGGACATACTATGTCCCTCAAATTATATAGCATAGGGTAGTTGTCTATTCTGTCCTGCAGTAAGAGAACTGATACTCACTGACTATAAATTTTATAGATTTTAGAGAAATTACATATGTACATATTAGATATGTACATGCACACATACACACATGTACATGCACATATATATATGTTATTTTTACTCATATATCTACATATTATTCCCCACCCAGCAGAATGCAATACCTTTGAGGTCAGGGATCATTTCAATTTTTGTTTTGTATTCCTAGGGTATGGTTGAGTTCCTAGAATGTAGTAGAAGCATAATAAATGCCCAGTGAATTAGTTATTCAACAGCTTGAAGTATGTTGGAATATTTCAACTTTTTTTCAACTAATTTCAGGGTACCAACAGTTTCCAGTTTACATTTAAGAATATTTTAATTCCTCAGTAGGTTTGGCCATTCACCAAAGCATGTTTGGTCCTTTACCTAGCAGCATGCCTGGCACAGAATAGGCACTTAATTAATGTTTCTTGAATTGAATGGAATTGAATATTCAACAGCTTGAAGTATTCTGGAATATTTAAACCCCCTTTCCTTTAAAAAATAATTTTAGGGTTTCAAAAGTTTCCAATTTACATCTATAGAATATTTTACTTCCCCAGTAGATTTTGACCATTGCCAAAGTGCATTTGGTTCTTTATCCAGCACCATCCCTGGCACATGGTAGGCCCCTAATTATTGAATGGAATTGAATTAAAAAAAGAAACACAATTTCAGGCATTTTTCTGCTTGTCATAATTTGACTTTTAGCAAGTTGCATTTATGGCATTCAGTAAATTTTATTCATGTTATAAACTTATGACCATTTCACAATAGACAGCGAGGTGAAATACATATGAAATCTTGCCAGTCTCTCTGCTTCCCGATGTGTTCCTGCTAAATCTCCCCTTGCTCCTAACCTCTATCTTATTTGATAGCTCCTTCTCCTTCCCACCCTTCATCCCCCCTCTCTCCCCAGGGAGGATGCCCCTTTAGGTTTTTGGACAGATCTTCTTTGGAAGTGGTTAGATTAAAGATAGATAGATGGATACATGGATACTCTAGTGGCCAGGGGTGGGGAACCTGTGGCCTTGAGGCCACATGTGGTCCTCAAGTGTTGCTCTTTGATTGAATCCACACTCTCTGCTAGCCTTTGTTCTATTAATGAGTGTCATTGGACAGAAAAGAGAAGGGATGTCAGAGAAAGTGAGCAAGAAGGCATCTTGAATTGAGCAAGGCAGAAAGAGGAGAGGATATTGGACCAAAGGAAAATGTCTTGTGACTATAAATGAGATCAAACAAAATAATACACATGAGAACTTTTGTACACCCTGAAGTGCTATATAAACATTAAGAATGGTGATGTTGAGAAGGATGATTCTCTGAAAAACTGGATCTGAAGAAAGTTCAAAGAGTACAGTCCTAAAAATATTTTGGCCAGTAGTAGACTTATTCAAATATGCAGTGTCTCAATGAAACTTTAAGAAATTGTACTCATTTGGACATATTAGTATAAGGATATTTGTTAAATAGTTACATTCATTTCATTCTAATCATAGACTGCAGATAACCCTTAAGAATTCCTAAAAATGGCAGCAAAAAGAAACAGGGAAAGCAGTATTTATGTGATGGTTGCAATCCAATTTTATAAAGCGAAATGCTGGTCTTCAAGCTGATATGGAAAGACTTGATTTTGTGGATTAATGATCAACTTATGCCTTTGATTTGGTCACTATTCAAAATGAAACTGTGAGTTTTTTTCTTTTTGCACTGGCAACCAGCAATGTGGTGACAGATAAAAAGATGAAAAGAATGACAAAAAGAGTTGGTGCATGAATTTTAAAGGTAAGTATGCTTTACATATTATCACTAAATGAGATGAAACTGCTGGAGATGATGAGGTGGTACCTCCAGAAAACAAAAAGACATTGGGACTTGGTGAGCAGCAGAATGGTGAAGCACTTGTTTTTCTTTGCTTCTGTGCCAATCAAGTCCTCCTGTAATGCCTCCTTGTGCCATGAAGGTGTCCTAGAAGAATTATAGAATCTCTGGCTGGACCTACTGGGTTGGAAAGGCTTCTAGTACAGGACCAGTTTAATTAACTTTGGGGAAACTCATCACAAAGTTGGACGCAGGCTGATAATTATTTTTGTCCATGGCAACTAAAGAAGACCATCTGTCAACTGTAGAGAGGCTGCCATCTGTATGGGTGGACAGAAGGACCACATTAATGAAGTCACAGATTCTTGAAGGCCTGAAGTTAAGTACACTTGATAGTGGGTAATCTGCAATGTTAAAAAAAAGTATAGCAAGATAGGTAGCCCTGGAATTGTTGTTCCAAAATTCATCAAGTAAGTGGTCCCAAATGTCCTTGAAAGTCTCCTTATTTGTGAATAAGTAGCCTTTCAGAATTCCATGATTCTGGCAGAGGTATTGCTTCTGATATATTTTAATGAGACATTTGTATAATATCCAAATTTTAAGAACAGTCAAATTGTATCAAATCAGGTTTACTTAAACAGAAACCATTTCATGATTTCATGCCCAATGTTCTTACTTATTACCTATTATAAAATAATTACCTATTATAAAATAAGATAATTTTAGACAGGTAATGAAATGGAGAGAATGAGGAAACAACTTACACCTTAAAAAGCTGGCTAGCCTGAATTTTTAATACCTGCAACTGGATTAATTGAATGAAACCAAATGCCATGGTTCAAAAGCTCAGATTTAGGAGAAAACACATGCCTGGGATAGTATTTTGTACAATGCTTTCCAAAAAACTCAAAGATGGGAGCATGTTTATTTGGTTCTTGTTTACTCCAGAATAAGTCAGCATAGCAAATCAAAGAGTTGTATACTTGTAAGAAACAACTAGTGTTTTGCTAGAAACTAGGTCCATAGAATAGTGAATTGACTGATAAACATTAGCAGAATATAATTGCCCTTGTCAACCTTGAGCTTACAATCACTAAACACTAAGAAAACAAAATCAATACAATGTCAACTGTGCATGTAACTATAATGTGTCTATATTCGCAAAAGACAAAAAAGAACAAATATCAATTTGTTATATGAAAACCTACAATCTGTTCCAGGGTTGACCCATTTCCCCTTGTTTTCATTGAGTTGATTTATGATACAAGAAATGCACGCATATTAAAGCTTGTTAGGTCTGAATATATGTCATATAGTCTCCAACATACTTCTTCCGAACCTATTCCTAAACATATGTATACACACACACACACACACACATATACATCAATATATCTATCTATCTATCTATCTATATCTATATATATACACACACACACACATATATATATATATATGTATATGTATCGGCTCATTCCTACTTCTGGAAATTCGAAAGAGATTTCTGGGTAAGGGCTTAACTAAGAATATAACCTGAAAACAGTAGTAAAGTACTGGTAGCCCACCAACTTAAATGAATTCTGTTGAGTTTTTACACTATATTCTCTTCCAAGAGCTCTGATAAAGATGGACATGAAATATAATTGTAATTAGAGAGATGCTGAACTACCAGAAAGTAAATGTGGATACTTAGTCATCAAGAATACCTGCTGATTCCTAGGTAGAGTGGGTACTTAACTTACCTGCATGCTGTGCATCCAGTTGCTATTTGTACTTTAGGAAATAGCTATTACTCAAATCAATAGTGGTCATCCAATTAAAAAACAATGTATCTCACTTGAACCAGTAGAACATACTAACTGACAAAAGGTGACATACAAAGACATGATGTGAGAGAGTACCTCACAGGGTGGTGTAGGTGTTATAACCAGGGATCAGGTGATGATGGGATAACCCATGTGAGGGGAGGGTAGGAAGGAGCACCACATGGATGAAGCTTGCTAAGGGGCACATAAGAACAAGGTCAGAGGCAGGATGCTTGAGAGATGAGCACACACAGATCAGAACTTCATGGCAGCACCCCATCGAATTCAGTATAGAGACAAAAAGCAGGATGTGAGTGCCATTATTCAAAGTAGGAGCCAACTTCAACACTGATAGAGCTGACCAACTAAGGTCCATATTATATTTCACAGCTGCATTTATTAAGTATCTGGGTGTGAGGATCCTGGGGTTTGGTGACATGAAATCCAGTCCTTAAAAAGCAAGAGCATCATTCAGGGGCTTGATCATAGAGGAAATAAGGCAGAAATTCCATTATGGCAGAATGGTGTAACAAGGTCAAAGTTCAGACAAGAAGCAAAACTAATATGATGTTGAACTACTGACCTAAGGTAAGTATGGGGTAAATAACTCTCAATGGCTAAGATTTGGGAGATAAAAGAACTAGGAGTAATCCAGATCATTGAAATTAATGTTATAATATGTAAGAGAGGCACCATGGTGCACTGGATAGAAATTTGGTCTCTAAGCCAAGAAGACATGCTTCTACCACAAACTGGATGTGGCTGCTGGGTGAGTCACAACCTCTCAATGCTCTAGGCAGCACTCTAAGACTGTTAAGTTGCATAAAAGGTACCAATCTACCTTAGTAAAGTGAGTTTCTTTATCTGGAGCTTTCCTATACTAATGAAACTGGGGATCTATTTCAAATCTTTACACACAAACTAAATTATGTAAACAATCTTTATAACTATTTAAGGAACAAGAGGATCCAAAAGGAACAGGATCTTAACTCATCCTTGACACCTGAGATGATGAGACCCCAACTCTTATTTTATTTCTTATTTCCTCCAAAGAGAATGCTCTTTGGCCTAGGAAGAATAGAACAACAAAAGTTAAGAAGTGGAAATGATAGTCAAGCAGCACCTAGATGTCCTCAATGAGTTCTAGTCATCATGTCTAAAAAACTTCATCCTAGAATATTGAAAGGATTGGTTGATATGATTTCTAAGGGAATGATGGTGATTTCTGAAAAATCTTGGAGAATGGGAGAGTCATTATAGTTCTAGTAAGTAATAAATATTCAATTTTTTAAATGAAAAGAATATTCTTAAAAACATACATCAGCAAACTTAACTACCATTCATGTTCTGATTCTAGAACATATAATTAAAGGGATGGTTTGTAAGCACTTTAAAAAGGAAGTTGTTGTTCAGTCATTAAGTCATGAACATGTCCAAGTCTTTGTGACCTTGTATGGGTTTTTTTTGGCAAAGATACTACAGTGGTTTTCCATTTCCTTCGCCAAAAAATGAAGTAGCCATTATTAAAAGCTTGTGTGGCTTCGACAAAAACAGACCTGGCCAGATTTCCTTTCCTTTTTTTTTTTTTTTTATTTGGCTGATAGATATAGTACACTTATATTTCAGTAAACCATATGGTAATTTTCTTTTGTTATGTTAGTGGATAAGATGGAGGAATATGAGTTAGATAATAGTATAGTGTAAGTCAATTTAGAACTAGTTGAAGGAACATACACAAAAGAGAAGTTAATGCATTTGATTACTAGAGGAGTCATCCAAAGATTTGCCCTGTTCAGCTCCGTGCTGGTCAACATTTTTTTTTATCAATTACTTAAGCTGAAATGGTAAACTTTCAGAAAATATAAAGTAAGAAGGATTAACTAGAACTTCGTACAGCACACTCTATATCCAAAAACATTTAATTCATTTAGACCAAATTAAATAAGATCACATTTAAAAGGGATAAATGTAAAGTTCAACACTTGGGTTCACAAAGTAAACTTCACAAATACAAAATGGAGAGTGGCATGAGTAAACAACTGTTCCTGTGGGAAAGAACTGGGGATTTTGCTGGGCTGCAAACTGAATATGAATAAATAATGTGATGTAGTGTGGTAGCCAAAAAAAAGCTAATACTTCATTAGGCCTCATTAAGAGAGAAATGGCATTCATCAGAGTCGTGATGTTTTTTGTCCTAGTAAAATAATTTTTGCTCAGTTTTGGGTACCATATTTTATAAAAGATACAGAAATTGAAATATTTTTAGAAGACTACAAATAGGATGGGAAAATGACTGGAGAACAAGGCATCTGAATATAGGCTAGAGGAATGGGATATTTAGCATGGAGAAAAGAAGCATTATTTTTTGGGTGGAGGATTAAGGGTCAGATTCACATGTTTGAAGGGCTACCAAATGGATAAGGCATTAAAATTCTTTGAACAGAGAAACCAATATTGGTGAGTAGGAGCTGAAAAGAAGCAAGTTTAGGCTGACGTAAGGAAAACAATTTCCAAAACTGAGAGCTATCCAAAAGAAGAATTGGTCATCTTAGAGGTAATAGCTTCCCCCTCACTGCAGTTATTTAGACAAAGGTTAGAAAAATCACTTTATGGATAAATTGTGGCTCAGAGAATCTTTTTTTGGTTATAGCAAGTTAGCAGATATATGTTTACAATTTAGCTGGAAACAGTCTAGATCTTTGAATGCCATATCTAGTGATCTTGCTACTTGCCAACTCTGCTCCATTCAATTTCACTGATATATTATTCCTAGTGTTTAACAATCTACTGTCAATTATTAAAAAAAAAAACACCATGTCTTTCAGTTACTAATACATGGTAGGTGCTTAATAAATGCTTGGTAACTTGACTTATATGTGGAGAAACCTTTCTATGGCAAAACCTCTCAAAAGTTTCTAGAGTTAAGCTGAGACATTGTTTCTTCTCATTTGGGACAAGACCCTCATTGGATTTCTCCATTTTATTGTTCTTGTGTAAACATTTATTTGAACAGCTTAATTGTTATGTGCTTGAGAGAGTAGTATTAATTCATAGACTAGAATGGTGCCTGGAATCTTGTCAGGTCTTGATAAATGTAAACTCCATTGAGTACCTTTCAGGGCATGATCATTTAAATATAACCAATATGTTTGAACACCTCTCCCTCACCATGAGCAATGTACTCTGCTAGGTGTGAAAGATTCAAAAGATGAAACTAGACATAGTTCCAGTCATTAAAGAGCTCTCTCTCTCTCTCTCTCTCTCTCTCTCTCTCTCTCTCTCTCTCTCCCTCTCTCCCTCTCTGTTTAGAGGATAAGATCTGCACACAAATAACTATAGTAAAGTTAGAGTACAACTGCTGACAAGCAGAGTTGCACAAGAGATTTGAGGACGAAGGAACAGTCCACTTGACAGGGTGGGTAGTCAGGAGGGTGTGGAACAAAAATTTCAGGGAAAAATACAATGGTGGCAGCTGAGCTTCTTGAAAGAGGAATGATCAAAATAAACAGTAGCAGCCATTTATTAAGCACTTATTAGGTATAAGGCTTGGGGCTAGGAAAACATATTAATAAAGGCAATCCCTAATTTCAAGGATTTTAGCATTATACTGGGAACAGGTATAAGAGGAAATATCAAATGTACATGTAACTACAACACAAGGTAGGGTGTGATGGGAGATTAGGAGAAATACAGGAAACCAATTAATCAATCAACAAGTATTTATTAAATGCTTACTATTGCCAATCACTGTGCTATGAGTTAGGAACAGAATAAAAATGATAACAGCATATGCTAAAAATAACTAAGGAGGGGCAGAACAATCTCATTTGGGTATATGATAAAAGAGAAGATTTCATGGAGGAGGTATCACATGGGATGAGCCTTGAAGGATGAAAAAGGATTCTGAAAGGCACAGATAAGGAAGAAATACATTTGGGACAGCACGATGAAGGAGAAATAGCAGTCAGGCAGGAGTGTGCTGGAGTTAGCTATTTTAGCTCGAGAGAGTTGGTTATTAAATTTTAAGTGTGAGTATTTACACCTTGGAAATCAGCAAAAGCTACAAATCAAGGCTTGATTTATTGTTCTGTTGATTGTCTAGACTTAAGAAAGTGAAGGAGAAATCATGTAAATTATACTTAAAAGTTACATTGTGCATTTTCCAAGAGTCAATCATTAAATATTTATCAGCACACCCCTGGAGAACAGACACCATGTTCAGGGAATCACAGATAGCAAAATATGACTGGATTGGAGAATTATGAAGAGGTATAATAATGTGAAGTAAGGCTAGAAATATATGATTGGACCCATACCACAGAAATCCTTGAATGGGCAATGAGAAGGCATGAAAGGTTTCATGGTATGGTGCCGACTTTATCAGACCTGTGCATGAGGTCAATTACATTAACGGTGTTGTGAAAGATAGAGAAGGGAAATCAGTTAGGAGACTGTTATGATAGTCTAGCTGGGGGGTGATAAGAGATTGTATGGGATAATAAAAAAAGTGAAAAGCAGAGGCCACATTATAAGTATAAGATATCGTCTATCTTTCAAATAAAAGAGAACGCTCCCTTGGAAATGGATTTTACCAGTCTAGAATGGCTTTCTTTCTGAGGACTGATTCTCAGTTCTTAGGGAGAACTGATTCTCCCTAGAAGAGTTACAGTGATCCAGGAGGTCCCCTTGGTATAATTTCAGCTTTTGCAGAATTTCCCATGGCTGATTTTCAGCACTTACTGCTTTTCCATCATTTCGGTGATTACTCCCCCAGCACGGACTGACGATTTTATTGGATACAGAAGGGACTGAGCTGGATTACATTTCAGTGAACAGTCACACAGGCTGTGTAAAACCAGGATGTGCAATGAAACAGTCTCACCTAACTGACCTGGCTGTATTAGAAACAGCCAAACCTCTTAGTTTAACAGAAGTAACCATTCCAAAATCGAAGAACAGATAACCTTTCTTTAACCAAAAATTAAAATCTTAATACATTTATAAATGAGCATCATAATAAAAATGAATTGTTGAAGCTGTGGATGAAAAGTTTGGCAGGTTTGAAAATGAAAGGGTTTCTTCCTATTTTCCACACGAACATAAAGGTTAAATTCGTTAAATGCTGAAGAAGAAGAAAGTTTCTAGGAGTTAATGAAAAAAAGCAATCTTTTCTATAATGAACATATCTTAAAATTACAGAGATCAGCACAAGGATGACAATGAATGCTTTTTTTTAAGAGAGAGGGTGGTGCATACATTGGAAAGAGCACTGAATTTAGCTCTGATTTAGATCCCAGCTTTCATATTTATGTACTGTGTGACATTGGGCAAGCCAGTAACCTCAAAAATCTTTCCTTATCTACAAAATGGGGATAATTATGTTAGTATTTCCTAACCTACAGGGTTATTATAAGGAAAATGCACCATAATTCATAAGGCACTATATAAATATGGCATTTTAATTGTGTTACATTGTCTTCTAAGTTTGGCTCTTCCTTTCTACATTTCCATTCTTCTCAGTTTCATATTGCCCTTGCTTATCCCCACATTCAACACTTCATCCTCCATCCCCATACTATTGCATTGGTTAATCCTCTTCCTAATACTTGAAGTTTTCTCTCTCCCAGCCTCTGACCCTTAGCATCCCTAACTTCCCTTAAGACTTAGATCAATTGCCCGCTAAGGGCAATCTGGTTTGCCCTATTGATAGTGCCCTCCCCTCTAGGGTTATCTCCCACATATCTTGTATGTTCTGATCTATAGATCTTTGTCTCCCCCACTAAACTGTGAGATCCTTGAGAGCTCGAATTGTTTTTCCTTTTCTTTGTATTCTCAGAGTTTATCATAGTGCCTTGCACACTTGGATTTACTGATTGTTAAAGTACTCTTGCCCAGATGTCTCATTTTACAGAAAGAAAAATTCTTGCCACCATAGTCCTTGGCACCGTCAAATAGTTCCAAACCAGAAACTCACATGCTTTCTTTCAGTGCAAATGACATCAAAGAAGAATCATGACCACCTGATTTGTCACTGTGCTGTAAGGACAATGGGATATTTCCATGTCATTTGTAGCTGAATTGTATTGGCTCTTTTAATAGAATAGGAACTCCTTGAAAGCAGAGAATGTCTTTTTTTCTCTTTTAATCCTCAGTGCTTAGCAAAGTGCATTGCATGAAGATAGTATTTAATAAATGTTTTAATCACTTACTCCTTCCTGTCATAGTCACTTGTCTTGATCAATCAATAAACCAACAAACATTTATTAAGCTCTTATTATATTCCAAGCACTCTGCTAGGCACAAGGATGCAAATACAAAGAATTAATCCCTGTTCTCAAGGGACTCCCATTCTAATGGGAGGAAGCAGCATGTACATATATAAGTATATAGAGAATAAAGATGAAGAGAAAAAATAAAAATAAATACAGAGTAGTTAAATATAAGATACTTTGGAAGGGAGAGCATTAGCCGATGGAGGCATCAGGAAAGGTATTATGTAGAAATGATGCTCGAGCTTCCACTCACAACATAAATGCTTAATAAATACAATATTAATCAATGTGGTGAGATTCAAATATTGGCTCTGCTATTTATTACCTTTACTCTCTGGGTTTCGATTATATAAATTGGAGGGATTGAACTAAGTGACTTCTGAGGTCCCTCCATCCTCTAGATAGATGAGCCTAACTGTTGAGTTGAATAAAGAATTATACTATTTAACATTTTTCTATCACTAGAAGATCTTATAATCCTTTTTCATGAGCTATTGCTATGAAATTGTTGTCATGAGCATAATCTATAACAAAGAGAAGTGTCATGAGAACCACTGCTAAATAATCTATAAAGTAGAAGAAAGAAAGGGGGGAACTGATTTGAAGTGGGCACGCTCCTGGGCACACCTTTTTATTTTGCCGAACCTCACCCCCGTCATCATCAACCTCACTACTTACTTTTATTCACTTCACTTCCTTAGACATTCTGAGATTTCACCAATTAGAGATTCACTTTGGAGTAGCCCCTGGGAGTGCTGAAGGGTCAATAGTCAGTTATACTTTAGTATGAATTATGTAGCTTAATCAGACTATTTTCTTCTTTCACCTGGAGGAGATCACTTGTGAATTTTGATAGTGGGAGTGGGGTAGAGAAATCAAATTGAAGCAGGAAGAATTTAGGAGACTAGGTTAAGCCTGTTTAGGGTGCCACAGTAGGAAGGCTAAGGTCAACATGAAAGGAATATAGGGAGAGGGTCATGAAGAGATGAGAGAACAGCACAAGGGGAAAAGTGGGTATCAGACAAACTTTGCCTATTTCAATATTTTGACTTGGGCCAGCCCTGTCAGCTGTGGATGATGATGAAGTTCTCTTCGTATTGCTTTTTCTTAAGTCACATGAACATTGAACATAATATGGTACTAGTGCAATATTTTATGGGAAAGTATATCTTGAGTTTGGAACAACTGACTTACAAATGAAAAGTTGCAGTATAACTTCTTCACAAATTGGAAACTATTTGGACAGAAAAATATCTGGACCTGTAGTTTTTTTGAGAAGGGTTCAATAAGACTTTATTAAGCATTTACTTGGCACTGTTAGGAACTTGGAGTTCAAAAGCAAATAACAATAGAGTCTGTGCCCACAAGAAATTTAGTTTCAAGGAGGGGTTATGATACGAACACATGCAATCCATACAATATGTCACTGGATGCAATGCCATAAGAAGCAGCATTGTAGAAAAATTGAAGGGTGGGCTTTATATTCCACTGATGAGATCAATTATCTAACATTCCTGAAAAGGATGACAACTGAGTTGGGTCTTGCAGCATTTCAACTAGTATTTGTAGGCACCTACTTAGTGCATTCGGGCAGCTAGGTGGGGAGTGGATAGAATACCAGGCCTAGATTCAGGAAGACGTGAGTTCAAATCTGGCATCAGACACTTACTAGCTTTGTGACCCTGGGCAAGTCCCTTCACCCCTGGGTGCCTCAGTTTCCTCATCTGTAAAATGAGCTGAAGAAAGAAATGGGAAACGACTCCAGTACCTGCCAAGAAAACTTCAATTGGGTTGTGAAGAGTTGGATATGACTGAAATGACTGAACAACAACAACTAGGTGCATGGCTTCATGCTCATTTACATTTCTAAAAGTTCTATTTCCTCATCACACTCTTATGGAATAATTGGCCCAGATTATTGGCTTGCTATTTAAGTGGGACAAAGGCAGACACACAATTTATTCTGTTTTTCTTGAAAACAAGAAACCAAATAAAAACAAAAGTAATTCAATTCCAATGAGTAGTAATCACTGTGTTTTATAATACAACTGAGACAAAAGGAATACTGAAAGACTAGTTACATTCAAATTGTATCTGAAAGGCTAATATGATAGTCTGTAAAGGACCATTGCATCCTAATTTAGTCTACTTTCTGTTATTTACTCTGTTTTTCTATTTTGCTTGTGGATGTTGCTTAAATTTCAAAGACAAACAGTTAATAATAATGCTTCATCCAACTGAACTTTTGCAGGCTTTTTTGGGGGTATTTTTGCTGTTATTTGTATCAGTTGGGAGTAAATAACAAATCTCATTCAGTTTTATAAAGTGCTTTCCCTACAACATTGCAGTAAAGAAATTTAAGTGGGAAGAGCTAGATTTAGAATCGGAAGACATAGATTCAAATTCTAGTCATGGCACAGAGTAGTGGAGCTAAAGAAATGCTAGATACGGAACCACAAAACCTGGGTTCAGAGGCTCGTAGGATCCGAGGTTCAGAGCTGGAAGTGCAGTGTTCCCATTTTTCAGATGAGAAAACTGAACCCCAGAGAAGTTAACTGATTAGCCCAAAGTCACACAGGTAGTAAGGGACAGGGATAGGGTTTGAAGCCAGGATCTTTGACTTTAGGGCCAACACCCTTTGTTACACTGCTTCCAGGCTCTATCACAATGAAGGGCACTGCACAAAATGCTGGATTTGGCATCACAGGAAATGGACTCAAATTCTGGCTCTGCTACTTTGAGCATTTTTTACTGGCTAGAATTTTTCTTCCTCCTTGTCTCCACCCCTCAGCTTTCCTGGCTTTAAGTCTTAACTGGCTAGGTGCTAGGTAAGAGAGGCCCTTTCTTCCATGAGCTTAACTTAATTTATTGACAGTTTTCTCATATTATTAAGTGAACTAAGACAAGATAGCCTCTAAGATATCGGGGGGGGGTGTAGAATGGGTAACATAGTATTTATTATTATTGACATTACTCTTGAAGGCAAAAATTAATCATAAATCAAGAAGAAGAAATTCATTCGAAATCAGGTGAAATAGAACTGAGTTTGCCAGTAGAAATGGTTGACTTTGATTTATGGAGACAGAGTTGGTTTTTATAGTATGAGGATTGTTATACAGAAAATAAGGGCTATGGGAAATATCACCTCCCTAACCACAGTGGTGGGGAAAACTGGAAAGCCATCATTATAGCCAAGGAGAGGAAGAAATGCAAGCACCTCAGCCTGATTCAGAGTAAAATAGGCAGAATAGTCAGCGAATGAAGATAAATGATTTCTCTGTGACTCTAAAGTCCTTCCCAACTCTTAATTGGAAATTTGGAGGAAAAGGAATTAAATATCCATGAAACATTTATAAAATGAAGGGTTTAAACTCCTTTTAGTCCTAAATCTATGATCTGACAACTTTGTAAGTCAAAAAATTAAAAATGACAACCAAGTAGATGGCCTCATTTGAACAAAAATCTTCACTCGTATGAGCAATCCTACTGAAATGGGTTTTATCTGCAACTCAGGTTCTTCTTAGATATTTACTGGAGTCCCTGGCAGGAAACACTACCTCTTGAGGAGGAAGTGGGATTTATTTCACTTTCTGGTGTAGTAGTTGTTGTTGTTGTTGTTGTTGTTTTTTCAGGACAAAGGACAGCAACTCCAACTTTCTTCCATCACAATCACCCTTCTGAACATATTTTTGGTACCATTTTCTGTGCTGCTTTCTGCCAAGATGCTACTTTCTGCTAACTTCAACTCCTCAACTATAGAAATGGAAGGCTCTGGGAAACATTATCTCCCTAATCATAGTTGTGGGGGAAACTGGAAAGCCACCATTGCCAAGGAGGGGAGGAAATTCCTGGTTCATCTCAGCCTGGTTCAGAGTAAAATAGGTAGAATAATCAGCAAATGAAGAGAAGTGGTTTCTATATGACTCTAAAGTTTGTTCCCACTTTTAATCTATGATTGTATTACTTACAAGTTATTTCGTTACAGGCTAGCCCTTTAATGTGTCTGGCTTTCAGTTTCCTGATCTCTAAAATGAAGGGATGGAACAGATGATCTCTAAGGTCCCTTCTGGTTTTACTGATCTAATACAATTTAATCATTATTATATATAAGGTGATATTCAAACTTAGGTCTTACAATTTCAAGTTTAGCATTCTAGTCATTTTGCCAAACTACTTCTGGTCAGTGGTTCAATTTTTCATATTAATCATCAACTTACTCCATCCTACCACTATAGACATTGGTTACTATGAAAAACAATTTGGGATTTAACAAATACAGATTTAGCTAAGCTATAAACAGCACTCTAGCAAAACTAGAGTTTTGTGAAGCTTAAAGCTGGTTGTTTCTTTATACTTTCAAGGGAGTAGATATTAAAAGGTAAGAGATATTTCCAAAAATTACATTCTGAGACAACATTGAATTTTAAAACAACTCAGGTTAATGGATAATTTTAAACCAGTGGTGTCAAATTAAAAAAGAAAAAGAGGGCCACTCAACTATATAAAAGGATCCCTGCAGGCTGCATATTGACTTTAAAAAATGCATATTAACACTATGTTCCACTACATTTTTATTTATTTTGTTAATATTTCCTATTTACATTTTGATCTGGTTCTGGTTGCCCTCAGGAATGTTGCCAGCTGCATTTTACAATCATGACCAATTTCCCTGACATTTATATGGTTTCCGTATACTTGGTTTGAAGTAGAGAAGTGAGATAGGTTTCTGTAGATGTCAATTGAAACCTTCCCACTTTGGCTTCACTTCAACAGATAGAATTTTTTTTTTTATTTTTGCCTGAGCCCTTCAAATAATTGTAGTATTTTTCCATTCAAAATATGAACATCACTATAAAACATTTAGTTAATCATTATGTTACTTAGACTAATCATGACAATTGCATTAATTACATGAGATTTCCATGGCAAAATATGGCAGCCAATCTATACGGAAAAGTTGAAAGACTAATTATATACTATGAAACAGCAGTATGAATAAGACAAACATTAAAATGCAAAGTTGAACCATATAATAATCACTCTTAGAGATACTTCAAACAAAATGTGAAAAAAGCATTATGTTGTGGAATTCTTATAACTTTGGAGGTAACTACAAAAATGTACTTGATCTACAAAAACGTACTTGATCAAAATGTATTTTTAAATGTTAGCCCCATTAAAATAAATCTAATTGAACCTTAAATTTGAACAGATTGTTTCAGTCCTCAGTACTTGAATGTTTTCTTTATCTTCAATTCTTTGCATATAAAATTGTCTTTATGGGAGTGAGTGAAGTGTTAAACAATTTTAGAGATGAGGTGACTTTTAATAAATTTGTGTTATCTACAAAATACAAACAATTAGGCTGATCTTTGAGATTTTTAAACTGGCAAGAAAAAGGAATAAAAATAATACATTTTTGTTCTTTATACTTCCTGACCTAGATGCAACACAGTAGAATAACACATAAACCACATGTATTTTATTATAATTTTAATTTTATTATAAATGTTATGACTATTAAAAAAATAAATCAAATATATATCAAATAAGGAATAAATGCTTGCATGAAACAACAGATGTATTACATTGTATATTTTAACGAAATGAATGAAACTCATTAATTAACAATCAAGAGATATGTTAACTCTGAACCTCAATTATCTTTGCATTCTCCTTCCTTCCCTCTCTCCCTTCCTTCCTTCTTACCTTCCTTCCTACTTTTCTTCCTTACTTCCCTTTCTCTCCTTCCTTCTCTTTCTTTCCTTTTTTTCTCTCTCTCTTCCTTCCTCTTTTCCATCTTTCCTTCCTTCCTTTTTTCCTTCTCTCCTTCCTTCTCTCTCTCTCCTTTCTTTCCTTCCTTCCTTTCTTTCCTCCCTTCCTTCCTCCCTTCCTCCATAATTACCCCAACCTTTCCCTCTATTTCTCTCATTTAGCCAATGTGTATACAGTTGGCTTTTATCAAGGCTTATAGGATCATGGAATCACTGATTTAGACCTGGATGCCCCCTTAGAAGGCATAAAGTCACTTTTTGAACATATTTTTTGATAAGGAAACTGAAGCCCAGAGAGTTCAAATGATTTGCACACTAATAAGTGTCAGAGGTGGAATTCAAACTCCTGTCTTGCTGACACCAATCCCAGTATTCAGTCCACTATACTTCACTGTCTTTCTTCATATGAATATTTCCTTCAGAGGCAGAATGTCATAGTGGATATAGAGCTGGACACAGAATCATAGTCAGAAAGACCTGGTTTCAAGTTCTGCCTCTGACATACAGATGATGTGCCCCCGGGCAAGTTCCTCTCAATTTCCCTAGGCAGCTCTAAGACTATAACGTGCCAAGAACTACCAGCTTGAATTGGCAGAAGGAGGTTCCTCAACCAAGGAGTTCCCTAGAGCAATAAAATCACACACTCATCTTCCATCCTATTTTTGGACATTCTTTGTGTTCATAGATTTAAAAAAAATTCATACATATTTTATTATATTAATAGTATATAACAATTTATTTTGTGATTCTCTAGTTGGACATTTAAGTTCTTTACAATTTTTTTTGCTATTATAAGTAAAGCATCTACAAATATTTCTACACAGATGAGACTTTTTAACAAAAAGCCTCTTTCTATGATATCTTTAGAGTACAATCCTGGTATTGGTAGCACTGCATGAAGGAAAATAATCAGTTTTGTAACTCATTGTATGTCCTATACCATGCTCCTTAAGTTTGTACCCATTGGCGATTACAGTGAAAATATAAAAAAAGTAAGTGCTCCTAACAATGGAATATATTATGGGTAATTCTTAGAGGAGACACAAATGACTGTTTGAAATCAGCTCATTAGTTGATCTAATTTATTACGGCCAGACAAAAATTCTTTGCAACAGCAGAATCGGCTGTGCTATTCTTTCATATTTAACTGCTAATTAATTAGCTGAGATTCTAGTTACTCAATATTACTATAAAAACAATGCAGTTTTTATCATTTGATAAGGTATGCTGCCAAACGATGGGAAAGATGTTATATAAATGGAAAAGTCCAGCTATATGTGAAAGCGCACTGACCTCTTAATAGGGACATAATGAGTGAAGTTTAGCATCTGCACCTCAGAAATAAAAACTTAACATCAACATGCCTATTAACAAAATGAGAAAAAAACTAATTAAAGCAAATTAGCCTAATGTGCACATGCTGGATAAGACAGATTACTTCTAAAAATCCAAGAAGATAATGGTACCCATATGGGATATGTTTTTGGCATTTTTCATATAAATTGGACAGTTTTAGAGGATAAATATGGTACAAAAGTCCTTACAGGCAATTATGTCTTTGCAATGCTGGTGGCTGACATCATAAAAGTATAATTTTAATTGCTATTAATTGCATTAAGTCTACTCTTATTGAATACTTAATGCCATCTATGACAGTAGTGCTAATTTATATGCTTTAATGAAGCTTCACGGTAGAAGTTTGAAATTATAGGGACACTTTTACATTGTCTTAAGTAGTAGATTTTATTTGTCAGGAAGCTTTGGATATAAAGGCATTGCTTTGGATTTGCTCCCTCTTTCAAAATACAATTGCATTTTTTGTGCTTTTATTATCATTTATTTGTGATAAACGAATGGAGCAGGTTTCTTTTTTGAGTCATTGTGTGTGGGGTGGGAAATGCTTTAGATAATGATTCACTCATTGTTTGGAACAGTTGTTGCCATCCAATATGCTACACTTTGAAGTAGACAGTCTGAAAATCACAATTAGTAACTTTTATTGGGAAAACTTGCTTGCAACAATGCCAGGCAGCTCTTTTGAGACAGAAGATACTTTTATCCTAGACCTCTGTTTAAGGTAAGGATACTGAAAGAAAAATAACAAAAATCACGAATCACTGAAAATGTTTTGCCAAATCATAAGAGATCAATAGCTCTAGCACATTTGTAGCCCTGTATTTGCCATCAGAGTAATTCTTCTAATGCTACAGCAGTATTTAGCAGAGACTTCTGATGTTAGTCTGCTTTGCATTACTAAATAATGAGATATTCACTCTTCTCAATCAGTACTAGTTTCATTATTTGTGAATTAATAATCCACCCCAATGAACTAATGGGACAACATATCTATTACTGCTTGTTTCAATTTTTCATGATAATTTACTAAAAACATGCCACCAAAAATGGCAAAAGTATCATCTAGGAGAAAATACTATTGACTGGGAAAGAAATCTGCATTAGAGAGCTAAGACCTTTCACAAACTCTAGCCTATTATGTCTACCCTCCAAGGCATGCTTAATCAACGGGGGCAAGCACAGACGTCAGGTAAAATATGCCATGTGCTCTCACATGCCCTATTGATTTTACTTATAATTAAATTGATGAACACACAGGGTTTGTTAATAATGAAACCTGATCTCCATTTGACACATGTTCAAAGGTTTAGGAAAGTTGGTTTCAGCCTGTTGCCTTTTGGTTAGTATCTCAGCTCAGGTTTCCCTAGGGACAGCTGAGAAAAGAAGGGAGAGGGAGGCTAAGGATTTTTAAAAATCTCATAAAGTTTCATTAATTCTCTTAAAGTCAACTTTTACTGCCTGTGAAAGGATATAGACTGAGCTCTCTGGAGACCCAAGGTCTGTCCACAAATGCACAGGGAGCAAAAAGAATTAGTGTCTGTCTATTACTACTTCGTTGGCGGCACCTCTTTCCCTCCCACTTCTTCAATTTAAGCACAGTTACAAAATGGTTGTACTGATCAGAAAGAATCACTCGAACTCTGAAAGGGTATTTCAGTTTTCAATTCCTCATTCTTTCTCTCCTGCTGAGACTGTCAGCCTATTAGTACTGGTTTAGATAATGCCTTTCATGATACTGACACAAGTCCATAAAGAATTGGACTGAGACCACCAAATCATTTCACATGGACCAATGGACAGACATTGGACAGCGACAACTTTTGATAAGAATTAACCTGAGTTTGGTTCTGACTGATTACCTAGAGGTGACAAGCTCCGTATCACCTGATTAAGCTTGTGTGTCATTCAGGGACCTTGCTTAATTAAAACAATCAAACAGTAACCTTTCACATATCTTATTTTCACTGGTCTGACTGCTGTGTTCATTGTAATGGAAAAGGCAAGTCAGCCAAAATCAATATTGTAGCTAAGAGTGAGAACTCTCTTTGTCAATTGTCCCTGATGGTGGCTAGCAGAACAGTAAAAGTGTCAGTATGAATCCAAAGACAGGAAATGAAGAGTCCTCTCAACTTTCATGTTCACTTTGACTTAACAAATTCATTACTAACAAGTTGACAAAAAACAAAAGTGACATTTTGCTTTCAAAATTAATACCAAAAAAGCTCAATGTTTTAATTTGTTTAAAATTTTAATTTTATCTTTAACAACTAGGTGACCTTGAATAAATTATTTAACTCCTCTCATCTTCAGGTTCCTATAGTGTTTTCTTTATAACTTTATATAGTATTTATTATCTAGACCACTTGACTAAATCTCTATTTTCTTAGGCAAAACAACAAATCAAAACCAATTATATAGATTATGCTGCATGAATTCAGAAGTGTCTGGTCAGACTTAAGCAAATATGAAGGAAAAATGTAGCTTTTAATCGAATGACACTTATGTCTCATTTGTCCAGAATCCTAGTATCTTCAGAAATTGAGGTGCCCCACATGAATTTTCTATCTAACTGGTTTATAGATGCCACTGCTTGGGCATATCTGTTTTGCATGAGGAAATGTTGATTATGACTGGGAATTTTTCCTATTTGGAATTAGTTCAGAAAAATCTAATAAGATGAGGTTAGATTCATGCTCCAGGACTTAAAGGAACATTGAGTACTCTCTCCATGCGAAGCATGACAAATTGCATAAGAACTTTTATTATATGAGTTATAAAAGGAAAAGAACCTATATGTTCTAAAACATTTATAGCAGCTTTCTTTGTGGTGGCAAAGAACTGGAAATTGTAGGGATGCCTACAATTAGGGAATGGCTGAACAAGTTGGGGTATATAGTCATGATGGAATGCTACTGTCCTATAAGAAATGATGAATTCAATAATCTTAGAAAATCAAGGATAGACTTACATAAAATAATAAAGAGTGAAATGAGCAGAACCAAGAGAATGTTGTGCACAGTAACAAGGATAATGTTTTAAGAACAACTTCGAATTACTAAGTCATTCTATTATGAATAACCAAATTAACTACCAATGACATATGAAGACACTATCTATATCCAGAGAAAACATTCATAAATAGAAGTATGTACAGAATGATTTTATATTACATTTTACATATTTACATTTAATATATGTATACACACATATCTATTTGTATCTAATATTAGTCATCTCTAGGGGGAGGGGGAGGGAAGGAAAAAACAGGAAAGATACATAATAACTTTATTGTATATTTAAAAGGAATAGAAAGTTGTACATAATAGATTTGCAGTTTCATGTACCATCATCGTTTTTATTATACAATGATATGGAAATGCTTGTTTTATTCCATGAATGAAAAATAAAATAAATAATAATAATTAAAAAAGAACTCTTTGCTTAGACGCAAACCTACTGAAACATGGGTGTCTCTTAATCTGAGTCTGTTTTTCAGATTGGGTTTTTCTGCTTGCCCCTTAGATCATAGTTTGGGCATATACCTCCTGCCTTAGACCATTGGTATTTCACACAACTATATAATTTCAGAGTGAGAAGAAACTACAGGAAACATGTAGCTCAACCTATACCTGATCAAAAAACTTCTCTGCACCAAACCTCCCTAAGTGGGAGGAATGTCCACTACCTCTCCAGGCAGCATTTTCCACTTCGGGATAGATCTGCTCATTAAGGGACTTTTCCTTAAATCAAATCAAAATTTGCCTTTTTTGAAACTTCCAATCATTGCTCCCAGATATGACCTCTAGGGTCAAGTAGAACAAGCCTAATCCTTCTTCTACATGATGCCCATTAAATACTTGAAGATCATTCTAATTCCTGCCCCCTATCCCAAGTAAAAAAAAAAATCTGGACTTATGGACAAAAGGAAAATCTGCACCTGACACTTATATACTGTGCAACTACTGACAAGTTATTTAAATTCCCTGAATCTCCATATCTTCATCTGTAAAATGGGCATACAGTTGTGTAAGACTCAAAAGCAATAATGAATATCAAGCATTTTGTAAATCCTAATGCCTTACACTAATGTGAGCTCTTATTTCTAGCCCATTTTTAGAGTGTTTTATTGTTCACATTGTTGTTCTTTGGGATCTATCTTTAGGGAATCAACAACAATTTTTAAATGCCTGCTTCATGCCACATACCATGCTAGGTGTTGGGGATAGAAAGACAAGGCAAAACAATCACTGTCCCCAAAATGCTGATATTCTGATGAGCAGGTGGATTTCAGAAAAACCTGGAAAAAACTTACATGAACCTATGCAAAGTGAAGTGAGCAGAACCAGAACAGTGTACACAGCAACAGCAATATTGTATAATGATCAACCACAAATGACTTAGCCATTCTCAGCAATACACTGATCCAAGACAATTCCCAAGAATTTATGACAAAAAATGCTATGCGCTTCCAGTGAAAGAAGTGTGGTGGAGTTTGAATGCAGATAAAAATATGCCTTTTATAAACTTTATTTTTCTTGGCTTTTTTTGCCTGCATTTTCTTCCACAACATGATTAATATTGATATGTTTTGCATGACTGCATATATATAATTTATATCAATGTACTTACCTTCTCAATGAGGAGGGTGGGGAAGGAGGAAGGGAAATAATTTAGAACTCAAAATTTAAAAAAATATTAAAAATTGTTTTAATGTGCAATTGGAAAATATTTTTAAAAAGAGCTGATATTCTACTGGATGTGACAATGACAACATGTATATGTGTCAAGAAAATTTTTGTTTAGAAGATAGAGGGTACTAGAAGTTGAGGTGGGAGAGACAGATCAGGAAAACCTCATATAGGTGGTACTTCTACATCAATTCCTGGTGGAGGATAGGGATTCTAAATGCCAGAAGTAAGGAAGGGAAGAATTCTAGGTATAAGGGAAAGTCAAAGTGCAAAGGCAGAGAGATAGGAAATGATATGCTATTTATAAGAAGCAATAAGAATGCAACTATTGGAAGCATGAAGGGTTAACATGAATATGTTATGAAAATGGAAACTTTTAAGGACTTTATATGCCAAGAAGGGGAATTTATAAAAGGGCATTTCCTTTATAAAAGGAAAACTCCTAGGAATATTGTAGCCAAATTCCAGAGTTCCCTAGTCAATGAGAAAATATTGCAAGCAACTGGAAAGAAACAATTCAAGTATTGTGGAAACACAATCAGGATAACACAAGATTTAGTAGCTTCTACATTAAGGGACCAGAAGGCTTGGAATATAATATTCTGGAGGGCAAAGGAGATAGGATTACAACCAAGAATCACTACCCAGCATAACTGAGTATAATCCTTCAGGGGAAAAAGTGGTCATTCAGTGAAATAGAGGACTTTCAAGCTTTCAAATACAAGACTCAAGTGAAACATGAAGATGTAAACAGGAAAGAGAAATCATAAGGTACTTATTAAGGTCGAACTGTTTACATTCCTGCATGGAAAGATGATATTTGTGACTCATGAGATCTTTGTCAGTATTAGGGTAGTTGGAGGGAAAAATTATATGTATGTATATAGACAGACAGACAGATAGATAGATAGATAGATAGATAGATAGATAGATAGATAGATAGATAAATAGGGGGCACAGGGTGAGTTGAAGATGAAGGGGTGATATCTGGAGAATAAAATTAAGGGGTGAGAGAGCCTTAAACTGGGAGAAGGAGAAAGGGAGAGGTAGAATGGGGTAAATTATCTCACATAAAACAGACAAGAAAAGGCTTTTGTAGTGGAGGGGAAATAGGGGAAGGTGAGAGGGAATGAGTGAATCTTATTCTCATCAGATTTGGCTTATGGAGGGAATAACATACACACTCAATTGGGCATGGAAATCTATCTTACCCTACAGGAAAATAAGTGGGAAAGGAGACAAGAGATCAGGGAGATGATAGAGGGGAGGGTAGATTGGGGGAGGGGGTAATCAGAAGCAAACACTTCTAAGGAGGAACAGGGTCAAAAGAGAAAATAGAATAAATGGGGGGTGGGATAGATTTAAGGGAAATATAGTTAGTTTTTCACAACATGACTACTATGGAAGTGTTTCACATGACTGCACATGTGTAACCTGTATCGAGTTGCTTGCCTTCTCAATAAAGGTGGGTGGTGAGGGAGGAAGGGAGAAAATTTGGAACTCAAAGTTTTAAAAACAAATGTTAAAAAAATTGTTTTCATGTGCAACTGGGAAATAAGATATACAGGAAATTGGGTATAGAAATCTATCCTGCCCTACAGGAAAATTGAAGAGTAAGGGGATAAGAGAAGGGGGGGGAGATATAGAAGGGAGAGCAGATTAGGAGAAGGGGTATTCAGAATGCATGCCATCTTGGGGTGGGGGGAGGGATGTGATGGGGGGAAATTTAGAACTCAAAATCTTGTGGAAGTAAATATTGAAAACGAAAAATAAATTAATTCAAAAAAGAAATGATGAGCAGGTGGACTTCAGAAAACCATGCAGAGACTTATATGAACTGATGCCAAGTGAGGTGGGCAGAACTAGGAGAACATTGTACACAGTAACAGCAACATTGTGTGATGGCCAATTTTGATAGACTTAGCTCTTCTCAGCAACGCAAGGACCTATGCTATCCACATCCATAGAAAGGACTATGGAGTGTGAATGCAGACTGAAGAATTTGCTCTCTTTTTGTTTGTTTTCCTTCTTCTTTCTCATGGTTCTTCCCATTGGTTCTATTTTTATTTTTTCTTTACAATGTCACTAATATGAAAATATTTTAATATGAATATATATGTAGAGCCTATATCAGATTGCATGCTGTCTTGGGGAAGGAGAAGGGAAGAGAGGGGGAGAAAATTTAAAATTCAAATCTTATGGAAGTGAATGTTGAGAACTAAAAAGAAATAAATTTTACAAAAGAAATATGAAAAAAAAGAATACAACTATTGGAAGCATGAAGGGTTAACATGAGTAAGTTATGAAAATGGAAGCTTTTAAGGACTTTAAATGCCAAGAAGGGGAATTTATAATTGATCTAAGAGGTAACAAGGAGCCATTTGTGTTTATTTGGGGAGGAGAATGACGTGGTAGCAACTGTATGTTAGGAAAATTATTCTGGCAGTGTTGTGGAAGATAGGTTGGAGTAGGTTTGATACCAGCTGGTAGACCATTGCAATAGCCTAGGTGGAAGATAATGAGGACGTTAACCAGGATCATGTCAATTACTTTTTAAAAATTAAGATAAAATTATTCAAATTATTTACATTCTGGAGAGTAAGTTTGCTCTTTATTTATATTTCTTGATCTTGAACTATCCTTCAGATACTGGCAATGCAATGGATAATGTTCAGAGAAGTCTGAGCTCAAGTTTAAAGTTATGTACCTCAATAGTTACAATGACAGCAAATTCTATGAACAATTCACTGCTTTATGGAACACTGAAATATTTAGATGATCAAACCCTAGACTACATTAAGAGGTTAAATTTTAGTTTCCAAATCATTACAGAATTTCTCTTTGATATTTTGGTTTTAACATGACATTTTCAGAATAATCTTTCTGTGACTTTCAGTTCAGTTATTAATGGCCTTGATCTCTTGCTATTATATTTTAAGTGCAGATCTTAATTCATCTTTCACTTTGTTTTTTAACTTTTAAAATCATACTTTTTTTCAAGTAGCAGTCAGTGAATTCTGGTCATAACCATCACCTGAAGGCAAAGCTACTGGTCTGAAGCATATTTGCTGAATTGGATTCATACCATTCACCATCAATCTGAAATAGAAATGTCTCAGATGGTCAGCCATCTACTGAAATTTGTTTCATCCAGCTTCTTAAGATCACTATATTTTTGGAATTATTTGCTTATGTATTAGGCTGAAATTGATGTAGTGCTGAATTATGTAAAAAAATAGTGATTTTCAATGAATACTACAAATACAACTAAAAGGAGAATGTTTACCTATTTAAGAGAACAATTTTTTAAAGCCCTTCAGCTTTGCATATATTTAGACCTGTGATTTCCTTAATGTAGGTGAGGAAATTTCCTCTACCTATGTAGATAAACCACTGGTATGCAACTTTTACTCTTACAGAGTCATACAGAGTTGTATGAGCATACTAAGAGACCAAGATTGTAGATTTAGAACTGGAAGGGACTTTAGAGGTCATTGAATCTTATTGTCTCATTTTATATATGAGGAAACTGAGGCTTAAAGAAGCTAAGTGAGTTATTCAGGGGCCCACAGACATGTAATATGTGTCAGAGGACTTGAGCCTGGTTTTTCCTAACTCTAGGGCAATTCTCTATCCATGATACCAGGCAACTCTCACAATATATTAACACGCACAAGTCACAAGCTTAGAGCAACAGCAGCTTGATTTTGAATTACCCTGTTTATTCTCCTATCCTGCTGAACTCTCTCCTTCCTTGACATCCATCAGATTTCATTATTCAGGTTCTCCTATCACATTTCTGGCCACTTTTCTTTGACTGATTCTGCCTCTGAGTTTCTATAAGGGTGTCTTCTCAGTTTTCTTCTTTCTCATTATTCTGTCCCTACTCATTTTCACTCACTCTCACAGCTTCAGCTTTGACCACTATATGGATGACGCAAAAATCCATACCCCCAGCACTGACCTCCTCATTAATATCAAGACCAGTATTTTCATCTGTCTGCTTGTCACCTCCATATGGATATCCTATGGGTAAATGTAACCTTTCCATCCTCTACAAAACCTATGTCTCTGAGATCTATCTTACCACCCTTCACAGATAACTTTGCAGAGTATTCACTAACTTTTGCCTCTCTCTTGGTCCTTATCAGTTGCCTAGATCTGTTGATTCTACCACTACAATCTCTTTGGGTTCCATCCTTTCCTTTCCGTTTTTATTGCCCTGCCCAAGTTAAAAATCTCTCTTTTAGACTAGTGTAGTGGCCTTTTGGTTTCTTTGCCTTCAGTCTCTGCAACAAATAAACTCTGCAAAAACAAAGTTCATGAAGCATTGCTCTCATCCTCTCACCTCTCTGTTCAAAAGCTTTCAGCATGAACCAAATAAAGGCCAAACTCCTTAATGGCATTCAAAGTTCACCATACCTTGGCCCATCCTACCTTTCTAGTTTTATTTTCCCCTCCTCCCCTTCCCATATCATATGCTTTAACTAAATGCACTTATTCACCATTTTGTAAACATGATCTTGGCTTTCTCAGCTTCTTGACTTTGATTATGTTGCATCTTTTCTGTGGAACAACCCTTCTCCCCTGAGCAACCATCAAAATCCTGGCTATCCTTCAAGGTCTTATTCTGAGTTTCAAGCATTTATCAAATTCTCCCTTGTATTATAGTTGTTTTCACACATACCTTATCTCTCCTATTAGCTTTGTTCCTTGAGAGCAAGGAGCATCTATTACTTATGGTACTTTTTGTATAGATACTATTCAACTTTTGTTGCTTTAGTGAAGTTAACATCTACAACCTTTGATCCCATTCTCTCTATCTTGTATAGGACTTCTTCCCTCAAAGTGTAATAGTTAATAATAACTAACATTTATACAGTACTGCAAGTTTAAATATATACATACACACATATATCTTTGTAACTTAAACCTATGTCCATATCTATCTGTCTGTCTATTTATCTATCTATCTATCTATTAATCTATCTCATTTGATATTCACAACAATCCTGTGAAAATGCTATTATTGTTCCCATTAGTTAGATGGAGAAACTTAAATGTGAGGGAGATGAAATGATTTGTCCAAGGTTCAACAGCTAGTGTCTCAGGTCTTTATGTCTCTAAGTCTAGTGCTCTATCCACTATACCAAACTGTTCCTAGGCAATGAATTTAATTAATCAATTATTTAAGCCAGTAACTATATGAGAGGGAGCATGGTATAGTGGACAAATAGTACTGGAATCAGGATGACCTGGGTTCAAGTCCTGTTTCTGTCACATACTGGATATGTGACACTGGGCAAGACTCAACCTCTCAGTGCCCTAGGCAGCTAGTTCTTTTAGCTTCTTATAAGTTATCAACCATTGCGGAGCTGGTAGAGGGAATTTACTCAGTATTTATCTCTATCAATGAGGTCACAAGGCCAAATGCCATCCCTCCCATTATATTAGGGTATGGTGGATTAGGAGAGAGAGAAAACTAGCTTTCTGAGTCAGTGATATGGGAGTTCAAATCCTGCATCTGATGCCTCCTGACTGTGTGATCCTGGATAAGTAACTTGGGGAGGAAGGAAGGAAAGGAGACAGGGAGGACGAAAGGGAGGAAGGGAGAAAGAAAATCAAGATTGGCTGTGCTTAGGTCCTTTTTCTTCACCAAGAAACAGACAGATCTAAAAATCTTCCCAAGTTATTATGCAACCTCCAACATCTGTTTAGGAATATCTTTCAAATGCCTTTTTTCCCATATGTTTATTTACTATAGCTAGGACTGATGTCTTTTTGACTGTGGCTGGTTTGAAACAACTTTGCAGAGAGATTAAAAGCATTCAGGGGCTTCCAAACATTTTTAAACAACCTACAGAAATCACTGAGTCTCTAACCTGTACTTGTTAGAAAGACTTTCTTCTGCAGCCTATCATTTTTCTTATTTCTTTATTAAGTGGGTACATATGTCTTTATGTGGAAGATTGATTCAAGTGCTTCCACATGAGATTCCTATACAAATCTAACCAATATATAATAATTATAACAATAAAGTAGAAGAATGAGTTTATTAAATTTCATTTAAATCTATTGTTGAGTTTTCTTTATTGCTCCACTGATTTTCTAGGACATGTTGAAAATGGGAAAAAAAAGGAATTTTAAAAATGAATGGAAAAAAGTATCAGATTTACTGCAAAACATCCTATCAGGTAAGAAAGTAGGCAGATTCTATGTAAATCATGTCATGAATATAGGATTGGGAGAGTGTGTTATTCTAGAGGATTAGCAAAAGTAATATGAGAGGTAGATGTCATCCTAAGAGATGGCAATTAAAACCGGAAGGTTTAGGATGTTACAGCCTGTACTACGTGAAGGACTAGGACATCAGGAACAACTGCAAAGGAGGATGTATGATACTGGGCAACACAGGCAGAATAAAGGAAAAGAAAAGGATTTGGAGAACATTAAGAAGTTCAAGAAGTAAAATACTAAGAGAAGTTAAATGAAATGAGATAGTCTGCTCAAACGTCAGGGGCATGAGGACACGAAGCTAGGGAGATATCCTATTTCTTCTGGAAATTGAGTTGGGAGCTTCAATTTCTTTTGGCTTCAAATATTTTAATGAATTTCCTTGCTAAATGCCCCCCATTTAATTACTAACCTGCCTATGTTTCCATGCCATTGTCTTTCTGCCAGCTCAGCATTTTTACTGTTTTATTTTCTCATTAAATTATCTTTCTTCTCTCCTTTCCTCCTTTCCTTCCTTCATACCTTACTACACTAAGCTACATTATCTCTTTCTTTCCTTTTCTTTTGATTTTTACAACACTTTCTACACAATCATTCCTCCAATCAAGAAAAAAAAAATTTTATACTGTACTGTGGAGCCAAAGGTAACTGGAACATCATCCTTTGTATATAACATTTTCATACTGCTCTTGCCTGAGAACACTGAAAGAGATCTGCACTGAAAGGTGATTCTGTGGAATTTTACAATTTAGATGGCAAGGTAAAAGACAAAACTATATATGTATTTAGATAGGGTTATATCTATTCAGTCTAAATTTCAACTTTTGACATGAGAGATGAATTTAAAATGGCAAAGATTACATGCAAGGACTAGTAGCTAGAGAAACTAGGCAGAAAAAAAATCTGAATCTTCATCATACCAGGAACAAGATATTTAGTCTCTATAACACGATGTAGAAAGGGCTGCTGAAGGACATCAGACTCTTTTCCCTTTCTTCAGAATAGTACTTGCTCTACTCTCACCCTTCCCTCCCTCCCTTCATTCCATCTATTTTTTCAATATTGTCTCATGCTCTGTTCTTTAAAATTTCTTAGTTAACATTACCCATTTTCTACTCTTGTCCCAGTCCTCATTAAGACCAATTCCTCTTCCTGCAACCATGACCTCTCATAGCCCTTACCTCTTCACTTCTCATACTACAACCATTCCTTAAAAGGCCCTTATCACCTTCTGCCTGGACTATTTCAATAACCTCCTAATTGTTCTCCTTACTTCAAATTTCTCAGCTCTCTAAATTCATCCTCTGCACAGACGCTGAAGTGATTTTTCTTCAGCATAGGTAGTTTTGGGTCAAGAAATTTTGATGGAATCTCATTGCTTATTAACAGAAAAGACAAGTCCTTGGATGGTGTTCTTTAAAAACAAACAAAAAAACCCTATTTCCTCTAATGTAATCTACGCTTCAGCAAAACTGGCTACTCAGGGTTCCCACTACACAATACTCCAGTCCCTACCTCTGAATCTTTGCTCACGTTGCCCCCTATGCCTCAAATATTCTCCCTCCTTCCCTTCTCCTCATGGAACTCCTAGCTTCCTTCAAGGCTTAGTTCAAGTGACATTGCCTTCAAAAGGGCTTCACTAGGGGCAGCTAGGTGGTACAGTGGATAGAGCACCAGCCCTGAAGTCAGGAGGATCTGAGTTCAAATCCAGCCTCTGACCAAAAACTTAACACTTACTAGCTGTGTGACCCTGGGCAAGTCACTTAACCCCAATTGCCTAAAAATAAAAGAAATGAAATTTTCCCAACTGGGGGCTCAGAGCTATTGTGATATAACTAATGATCTTTTTCCTCAAAACAAAACAAAAGGGCTTCACTGATTACTCTCATTTGTTAATCATCAACCCCATTGCTGTGTATTACACACACACACACACACACACAGACACACACACACACCTACATACATTTATAAAATAGATATGCACACATGCACACATATATCCTGTATATCCTGCATTTACTTGTCTGTGACCCTTTTGTATCCACTTGGTAGAATCTGAGCACCTTGCAGGCAGAGATTGCTTCACTTTTGTATCCAAAGAAACTATGTTTGTATCCACAGAGACTAGCACATAGTAGGTACTTAATAAATGTTTGTTTGATGTGTCATGTTAATGCCCTTTTATTAATTAAAAAAAATCTTCCTCATCTTTTAGGCCTTATCATTTGGAAGGCCTCCTCTATTAACCAGTTCCCATTATTATTATACTATATGGGGTCTTCCCCTGCAGAATTATTGCAATAGCCTCCATTTTCTTACCTCTACTAATTGGCTTCCTACTGTATACTAAGCATTCAAACTCAGAGAAAATATTGGGATAATGGGGGATCATCTATATTTAGGAAGTGGTAAGAAGTTTAAAAAAGACAAAAAAGGAACAGCTAGTGAGGTAGGAGAGAAGCTTGGAGAGTTCAGTATCACAGGACCAAGTTTTAAGGGGCAAGTTTCAAGGATGCAGTTTTAAATAGTGTTAAAGGACAGATATTTGACAATAACACTGGTGATCTTCCAGAGATTCATTTCAATTCAACAGCAGAAGCAGGACAGATTACAAAGGTGTAAAGGGGAGGATGGCAATGAGAAAGCAGAGGATGTAGGCTATTTTTTAAAGAAGTTTCACAGTGAAAGGTGGGAAAGAGAAAGCACAATGGTGTGAGTGTTAGCCAAATTGAAGGAAGGGGTGTGTGTGTGTGTGTGTGTGTGTGTGTGTGTGTGTGTGTTTAGGATGGGAAAATGAGGTGTATCTGAAAGGAGAATTATGGAACCCTGAAGGAGGAGAGAAAGAAGGGGAGACAGGGAAGAAGAGGGAAATAGAGGTGGAGCCAAGATGGCAGAGAGAAGCCAGGAAGTTGCCTGAGCTCTCCCCAGTTTCCCTCAGGAACAATGTTAAATCAAGCTTCTAAACTGATGGAGAGCAACCAAACCCATAAAAAGATGGAGTGAATCAATTTCCAGTTTAAGATATCTTAGAAGGACTTCAGGAAAGGTCTGTCTCACTTGGATCAAAGGGGAGCACGGCACAGGTGGTGTCCAGGCTAGCCAGTGAGAGGCTCTTAGCCACAGCACAGATCAGCAACTAAGAGGCCCCTTGTTCCTGACTCAGCAGGCTAGTGGCACAGCAGGTCAGCTGTGAGGCCTCCAACCCCAATGCAGAAGGCAAACTGCCAGCCCTGGAACCCCAGCACAACAGGTACAACTAGCCCAGGCCATACCAGTGCAGTGAGCAAGTTGCCAGCCTAGGAGGCTCTAGAGCAGAAAGCCAGGGACCAGACCTCTGGCTCCCAGTGCAAGAAGCTTGGGACAGTGCCCCCTGTCCCCTAGGAGCTGAGTTCAACTTTAAAAGTCATTAAATAGGCTAAAAATGAGCAAAAAAAACAACAACAGAAAAGAGCCCTAACAATAGAAAGTTACTATGGTGATAGGGAAGATCAAAACATAAAGACTGAAGAGGACAACAATGTCAAAATGCCTATATGTGAAGCCTCAAAGGGGAATATGAATTGGTCTCAAGCCCAAAAACCTTTTTGGAAGAGCTCAGAAAGGATTTTAAAAATCAAATGAGAGAGGTAGAAGAAAAATTAGGAAAAGAAATGAGAGTTATGCAAGAGAGTCAACAGCTTAGAAAAAGAAGGACAAAAGTTGACCGAAGAAAGCAATTCCTTAAAAAATACAACTGACCAAATAGGAAAAAAAAAATCCACTGAATAAAACAACTCCTTAAAAAGGAGAATTGCTCAAATAGAAAAGGAGGCACAGAAGCTAACTGAAGAAAATAATTCCTTAAAAATTAGAATTAGGCAAGTGGAAGCTAATTATTCTGCAAGACATCAAAAAATCAGTCAAAGAAAATAAAAAAAGAATGAAAAAATGGAAGAAAATGTAAAATACCTCACTGGAAAAACAACTGATCTGGAAAATAGATCCAGGAGAGATAATTTAAGAACAACTGGATTACCTGAAAGCCATGATCAAAAAAAGAGCCTGCACAGCATCTTTCAAGAAATTATCAAGGAAAACTGCCCTGACATCCTAGAACCAGAAGGTAAATAATCATTGAAAGACTCTACCAAGAGGGCGGAGTCAAAATAGTGGAATAAAAGCAATGACTTGCTTGAGTTCTCCCCCAAATCCCTCCAAATACCTGTAAAAAATGAGTCTAAACAAATTCTAGAGCAGCAGAACCCACTAAATGACAGAGTGAAACACATTTCCAGCCCAAGACAACCTGGATGGTTGATAGGAAAGATTTGTTCTACTGTGCTGAGAAAGGAGTGCAGTTCAATGTGGGCTGCTCAGGTGTGCTCTAAGATTAACTCTTCAAAAATAAATAAACAAAGAAAATTAAAACTCTGTGTGGGAAACTAAATGGATTTGCTACAGTAAAGGTTAGGAAGATTTGGGGAGTCATAGAATCTTAGGGCTGGCAGAGACTCCAGTGACCCACTGTGCTCAATTTCGTGCCCTTGTTTATTTTTAAAAGGGGATGTGTCTTTTTTGGTGCATAGATATTTAAATGCATGTAACTTCAGTCCTCTATATTTGTTAGCTTGTAAAATCTTGTGATGATATAAATTCTATTTATACAGTAGACAACTCAAAAAAAAAAAAAGCTCCAGTGTGTCTTGCTATATTTCTGGAAGAGATAAACTAAAGAACAGGGAACAGGCTAAGGAATGAGGATTCATAATCATGAAATAACACGTGGCTTTTCTTTCACATTTGTCCCATGTGGAGGGATTTCGAATCTGAATTTTTTTTAATCATTAATATCCTGTATGTTTATCAGCAAGTCATGGTATAGTGGAAGGCATGCCAAATTTGGAGGGGCAGAGGTTTCAGAAGATCTGAGTTAAAATTCTGGTTCCGTCACTTAATACCTCTGTGATGACCCGCAAATTAACCTTAACAGTTAAGATTTCTCATTTGTAAAATGAGGCAACTCAACTCGGTGGTCTCTAAGGGACTTTCCAGCACTAAATATAAGATCCTATCAAAAATCCTAAGTAACTGTGATTCAAGTCCAACTAAAGCTTTGTGCAACAATTATTTTTTCCCCAATATAATTCTAATTTTCAGGGCTTACATTTGCATTCCTACATCATCATCTATATAGTGAATCATCTTTTCTGCAGCACTATAAAGTTTCTTAGCCAAATTCACCTTTTGGTTGTGAGTTTTAAAGGACACCTCTTTTATACTTAAAGCAATTCACACTAAACTTTGTGGATCATGGCATTTCTTTTGAAATGTATGCCTTATTAATGTCATGGTGATTTCCAATACAGTTACTACATAATTTATTCTAGATTACTTTGATTCATAGTATGCTGTTCTGCTTCCTTGGCTTCAGGTTAATGGGTAAATAATATATATTTTATATTTTTTTGTAAAAGAGGTCTTTAAGAATATATAATAAAATGAAGCATACTTCAAGAAAAAAAAAATCAAATTCTATATGATTCACAAAAACCTAGGGCAAGCATCTAGGGTTTTAGTGAGGGGAAGAAAAAAGAAAACTATACCTTTTCTTCTTCCTGATTTTTATCTACAAAACTGAAGAGAATTCTAGTATCCTAACTACTAATAGGGATGTTGTATAATTTTCTGTAAATAGCTCTGAGCTTCTTAGGTACAGGATCTATGACAGTGTGCTATCAGCCATAATAATCTAGGTACCTATATATTTAATCACATCAGGTACCATGAAATAGGTACACAGATGGCCTTAGAGTCAAGAAACACTTGGGTTAAAGTCCTATATCTGATGTATGCTGGTCAGGTGACTCTGGGAAGGTCCCTTTACCTTTTGGTGCCCAGGTAACAGTCTAAGACTATGCTTTGTGCAGAAAATGCTGCCCAACATCTCTTAGAGGAAATTCTTAACTGGGAATTCCTCATGCCAAAAAAAAAAAAATCACAGGTATAACCTCTACACCTATATTTCCTTATACTTGTTCTTAATACAGAACATCAGCAAGACAAAAACAAGTGGGAAAGAACAAGTGTGAGAAGGAATGGGGTACTATCAGTGAAATTAATATGGGATAAGAAGAGAATAAAAAATGCTGAGTGGGGATTAAGAAGATGAAGGTCATGATGAAATAGAAGGGGTAAAGGGAAGTAAGAGAGAAAAGGAAAATATTCTACTGTAGGTAAAAAGGTGGAATGAAAAGCAGAGTTAAACAAAAGAAATAATTATAAAGTGAAAAACAAACAAAATAAGTTTATAAAAGGAAGGCTTTGGATGTAGAAGCTTTGACTTTGTTGTCTTCTTCTGGGTTGTATGTTTTGATCTTCTTTGTTGCCAAAGAAAGATTCTATGGTCTGACTTTTTTTGCACAGTTTGCTCATGATCCCAGCCAATTACTTAAGTTATAAACATTTTGTTAAGGTAGAGATCTGCCCAGTGTGGAGAATGTATTGTCCCAAGCTTCAGGGGTTTTGTGCAGCTGTTTTCAGAGATACTTCTAGGGTCCTGTAAATTTTCAGTTCTTCCTAGGTGCTATGATCAAGGGTGAGGTGTTTACTCCTTTCCTGGCCTGTGCTCTGGTCTATGAGTGACCACAAGCATTCTTTTCTGTCTTGCAACTGTGAGGAGGATTTCCTCTCTACTGCCTCTACAAGCTCCACTGCACCAGCGCTCCAGGACCACCACCCAGAACTGTGACCCAGATCCAAGCATGGGCAAAACAAGAGAATCCTGCACCAGCAAAGAGATCTCTATAATCCCCCTCTGATCAGCCACTTCATTCCCCCTCAGTCTGTGGGCCGGAAGCTCAGGAGGCAGTTGCCACCCAGGGCCAAACTCAGGGAATGGGGCTGGGATGGAGCTTCTCTCTCACCATGGTCACAGACTTTTCCTACTGACCTTCTAAGTTGTCTTTGGCATTTGTGGGTTGAGAAGTCTGGAAACTGCCACAGCTGCCTGTGATTCAGTCCTCCAAGGCCTGCTCCAGGTTCACTGAGGCCTGGTCTTTGCCTATGTACCCACACTAAACTGCATTCCTCTCCCAGCCTAGAGCTTTCCAATCAACCATTCAGGTTGTCTTGGGCTGAAAATTTGTTTCATTCTGTCTTTTTGTGGGTTCTGCTGCTCTAGAATTTGTTTAGAGCCATTTTTACAGGTATTTGGAGGGGTTTAGGGGAGAGCTCAAGAAAGTCACTGCTTTCACTCTGCCATCTTGGCTCCTCCCCCCTTGCTATTACTTTTAAAATCAGTTTTTTTATTCATATCTTCTGTTTCTTATATCATCATGGTTATCCCAAGTATCTTTCCTCCCCTTCCCTCCCAGAGAACCATCGTATATAACAAATAATATATTTTTGGATAGGGAAAAAAGCCAGCACAACTAAAAATATGTGCTCTGTGTAACCTCCCACATGCACAAAGGGGTGGATCAGGGGTGACCTCCCACATCTCTTTAATCAAGTCCTTCTTGATCTTCATAATTTTGTTGCATTTACTTTTGATCAGAGTAGGTTGTTTTAGCTATATTAATGTGTTCTCTATTCCTACCCATTAGACCAATATTTTAAATGTAGACATATAAAAAGGAAGAACAGCATTTTATCATAAAAATCTTAATCCAAAGGATGTAGGTCAGTAAAGAAAGAAGAGATGTGGTGTACAACAAATTGATAAGCAACAGAAAAATCAATTTAAAAGTTTAATCCTATAACATCACAACCTGTGCATGTCTACATATATATGTAGACATATTGTTATCATTCAATAAGTCTTCTGATAAGTTAGAAGCAATTTTTGACTTGAGAGAGATACTAAATTTAAAGAGGAATTCTCTGCAGCTCAGCCACTCCTAGACCCACAAACATACTGTTTAGAATACTAATGAAAAATGATCAAAGATTTCTGCTGCCAAGATGGAAGATGCTATATGCTCTCCCTATCCCTAGTGACATCTAAGATGTGTAGGTAAGGATAGATTGAAATCTGCCTTTCCAAGATCCATAGAGAAAATAGGATTGTCCTGGCAATTAAAGGTTAGATCCAAAGTGGATTCACAAGCAACACAAATTAGCGCATGTCTCTAAAGAGCTATTCGCCTGTCAGACAACCTTCCTTCTCCTTAGACTGTAAGCCTCATGAACACTAGGAATGTTTATCCTGTGTCCTTAGAGATATGTGCATTTACTTTTGACCAAGCCGCAAGCAAATCTAATGGAGTCCTACAGTTTTGAGTCATAATGACCTGGCTCTATTTAAATGAGGGTCATAAAAATAGCATCCCTGAACAAGTCCTTTGGTGTGGCCCAGCATCTAGCTAAGTGAGATGCCTAGCATCTTCCATATATAAATGTGTGACAGTGTTCCTCCATCTATCAGCTCCTCTGTATTGCTTCAGACTGAGAAAACAAACAAAAAAAAAATTAAAAGAAAGAATCCATTTTTACCAAAGTATTTTACTTTGACAAACCAAAGACTATGAGTTCCTTTCCTCCAAAAAAATTTTGCAAAACAAATTTATTTATGTCTTTTAGTGCCATGAAAGTATATGGTTACTAAGGGTGGAGGGAGGGTGGGAGAGGGAATGGCTATGTGTTTTTGTGTGTTTCTAAATTAAAGAGACTACTCCCAACAAGTTTTCAATAAGAGAAAGCATGTGACCTCCTTTTCAGAAGACCTGCAGTACAGTAAACAATTGAATCCATATTCAGCCAGATGCTTCCAGTGTGTAAATGACTCCCTGGGTGTACAAGAGGCACTTTTGGAGCTGCATTAACTCTTTCAGGCTTCAAGCTCACAATTTAGTCAATTGCTGCTGTGTGAGCTTAATGGTGCTCCAGGGACCTGAAAAGATTAATGGCACTCCCCAAGCACTGGACTCACTCCCAGGGTGAGGATGGAGTTGACAAGAAGTATCTGTGCTTGATAATTTTGAAAAGGAGAGACCCTTTGTATATAAAGTGATCCTTAGTTCGTTTAAAAACCCCTAGTACTTTTAAAGTTTTGCTTCTTTGAGTTTCATTGCTACTTTAACAACATACTCTAAGAACCTAATTTTTAACTGGAGGAAAGATTTTAGTTGCTAATGTTTCATTCCTCCCCCTAGCCCACCCCTGCAAATCTCTAGAAAGCTGGTTCTTATTCTCTTTGGCTTTTCTTGTTACTTTCAGCTTAGTTTATCACCTCTTCTCTGGAACGACCTCTGAAGAGCCATTCTTTCCAGGACAATGTATAACGTCTTCAGTGATCTCTTGTCTTTCAGATGCATTTTCTTTTCATAACCCACTGTTGATCATTAAGGGCTCTAACTCTTTGTCCAATTATTTGCTTTGCTTATGAGTTCCTGTTTATTTCTTCTATTACTATAGCTTCAGAGCTCTATGAGATCACTCTGACCACATTGTCACTCTTTCTGTCAGTGAAATTTCCACTCTGTTCATATAAGATACTTTAAATCACATACCTTCTCAGTTTATTAGGCAATTTATATATTTCTCTGTGTTTATAGATATGTCATTATTTGTGTATATACAAATGCCATTTGATAGTCCAAGATATTTTTCACCTTTCCTCTGTTCACATCACCTCTGTTTTTCTTACACTTTTTTTACACTGTTCACAGTACAATCACTCTCCATACCATTTCTTTATGGATTCCACTACTGTGTCTAATATAACTTCCTCAGTTGCAGCAAATGTCCTCCTTTATCTCTTTTGAAGACTTACAGAATTATCAGGTCTCTTCTCCCCCCAAAAAAACTTTTTCTGAATAAATGAAAATGATGAGGAAATATTTATTTTTTATTATTAATAAGAATAGAAATTATATCAATAATACAATTAATACCTCACATTTATCTACGAACTGCTTTATACATTATTTTTGTTCCTGACAGAAATCTTGAAAGGTAGGTGCTCTTAATATCCTTATTTAGAAGTGTGGAAACTGAGGCCCAGAAAGGTTAAGGTCACACAGTAAGTATCAGAGGAGGTGTCTGAACCCATGCCTGCTTGACTTAAAGGAGCACTATTTCCCAATTATTCTAATAACCAATTCATTTTTTTAACTAAAAAAAATCATGGACTCTCAAGCTTGTACATGCTGTTAGTACTGGCTTAGTGATTCTTCCATGGACTCTCTCCTGTTGTCTACCTATAGATTTTAGTATATCCTCCCATCAGCAAGTTTACGTTGACTTAGTTCATATAAATTCTGAAAAGGGCATGTGCTTTGTTGGATAAAGTGGCATAGCATTTCATACAGTGAGGCAATAAATCAATCTCCCTTCCCACTATGTGTTCAAAACCATATCAGGCAGCCAGAAGCATCAAAAAAGATTGCAAATGAGTTGGAAAGGCAAAAGTGGCACACACAAAATGATTAGTGAAAATGATAAATCACAAGGTCCTACTATAATAGCAGAAGGACTTCAGAGAAGGGGAAAACAGCACTCTGGCCAAAGGAGAAGACTTTGTGAAAGAGTTGAACCTTGAGATGGATATTAAGGATGGACAGAATTTGGACAGATAGAGGGGATGAACAAGGATTATAGAGGTAAGAAAAACAACAGAAGTAAGGACATAGGAAAAGGAATGAGCACGAAGTATGCAGCAGCAAGCAATGAAAAGACTGGTGCACAGTTGAGAAATTAAGAACTGGATTATTTAATATACACAATCAATTTCATGAAAATAAGAATTACTTTGTTTACTTCTCAAAATATCATTTTGATGGACAGTCCAACAATTTTCTATTGAGGATATTAATTTCTTCAGTATGGGCATATTTGGACATAGTATATCAAGCCCGGGCAGCTAGGTGGTGTAGTGGATAGACTGCCAGGCCTGGATTCAGGAAGACTTATATTCAAATCTGGCCTCAGACATTTAATAGCTGTGTGATCCTGGGCAAGTCATTTACCCTTTTTTGCCTCAGTTTCCTCATCTGGAAAATGAGCTGGAGAAAGAAATGGCAAACCACTCCAGTCTCTTTGCCAATACTCCCCTAAATGGGGTCACAAAGAGTTGGACATGACTGAAATAACTGAACAACAACAATAATAATATTACACCCAAGGATTTACTAGTGTGTCAGTATGACCAAGTTGAAGGGGAGGGGGCAATGTTGTGTCTGGAATCAGAGAACTATATTCAGGTTTTGTTTTCCTACTTACTAGCTATGTGATCTTGGGCTTATGTTCTCTAAGCCTTGGTTTCATCAACAGTAATAAGGAGAAAATAGTTCTTGTAAAACACACAGAATTTTAGGGGAATCATCTCCTATGATTGGGAAGTTCCTTATAGCCATGATGGTTTATATGAATGCAATAAATGTATATTATTAATAGTAAAATATGACTTAGAGAAACATTATTCAAGAATGTTTTAAATTATTATTTTGAGTTATATATGAATAGCAATAAAATAATAAAATATAGAATGTTTGCTGATGAACTTCACTGTCTCTAGGATCATCAAGATTCCAAGTCCACTTCTAAGATACTATGCTGAGGCAGCTAAGTGGTGCAGTGGATAGAGCACCGGCCCTGGATTCAGGAGGACCTGAGTTCAAATTCAGCCTCAAACACATAACTCTTACTAGCTGTGTGACCCTGGGCACAGAAAGGTTAAGGTCACACAGTAAGTATCAGAGGAGGTGTCTGAACCCCATGAATGGTTTCTTCTTTAGAATCTTGTTCCAAATCATGTTTATGGTATGTAAGCCTTTAGCCCAGGTATTAACACATCCCAGGAGGAAGATAACCTTTAAAGTAATAACCAGGACTGGGCAAAAGGGGCTTTTCCCTAGGTCACCAAAATTTAAAGATCATAAAATCATAAATCATCATTTTAAAATGATATAATCCTAATTTTAAAATATTTATATATTTATAACACATATACTTTTTCAGCAGCATAGAAACAAGTGAGTTTAATTCCTAGTTAGCAAAAGCTGCTAAAATAGGATGCTATCAAATGACATGCATTCTTTATAACATTCATCTATGGACCACTTTAGTAACTAATTGACCTCCTACCCAACTGAATTGTCTTAATTCCTATATCGTTTTCAAATAACAAAGTAAAATTGTTGTGAGAGAGAATTCCATATTTTGTCCAAGCACAAGAACTTCTAGTCATGGTTCCACCAGAGTGAAAACTTATGTAAATATAATGTCATCACATCAATATATCAGGGATATGTGAGAGCTCTTTCTACTGAAGTGGAATTCAGTCTTTCCATTATTTAGTAAATAGACCTTGAACCTCAAGTTTTTGATAACCTGGTGAAATCTATGGACCCTTCCTCAGGATCATGATTATAATGCTCAGTGAAATACAGAGGATTACAACGGAAATCAGTTATGCTGAATACAGTTATCAAAATAAATTATCAAAAAAAGTATATGTCTTAGAAAATTTTTTAATGCCTTCTTAGGAAGGTTTGGGATATCAAGGTCCAGTACAAGGAAATAAGGAGCACCAAGTCAGCTTTATTGAGGGGACATACCTTCAATATGAAGAGCAGTCAGAGAGGATGGTGGAAGCAAGAGAGGTACACTGAGACCTTAGAGGTAATGCGAAACCCAAAATAATAAATCTGGTATATTTTCATCAGCTTCTTATCTTATTTGCAAGACAAGGCATTAGGAAAAGGTAATGAGAAGTCTGGCCCTGGGGAATAGGGATTTAGTGGCTAGTTGATATGCAAACCCTCTGCAGGTGGGAAAGGGCTTTTTGTCTGGTGATACTGGTCTTACTCTGACAGATCATTCAGGGGTTTTGAGCTTTCCCAGGGCCTTTAGGAGAATGCTGAGGCTACCAAAGTTAGACTTCCCTGAGGTTCAGTGAGGTTAATTTACTTGCCTGTGATCACACAACTAGTATCTATGGCAAAATTTGAACCCAGATGAAATCAGTTATTTGACCAAATCTTAGAATCCTAATGATATCAATCAGTAAATTATGGAGTAGATCCAAATCAGACTCTGCATCTCCTACAATTTGATCATATAACTTGATAACCTTTTCTAAGAAGATATTTTTTCTACATCTTTAACCTTCCTTATTTAATGTTGGTAGATCTGTGACCTAATAGATGTTGGAACTCTGCCCACCTCTACTATTCCGTATTTCTCCCCCTCATTTCATGAATCCTCTATAAATGATAGACCCAATGTGGAAGAAGTCATTTTTTTTAAATTCTTTCATTATCTCAATTGCTTGTTCTTTGTTCTAACCAGTACATTGTATCCAATCACTGCCTTGCCTCCATTGGACCCTGACTCAGGGCAACCAACATTGATTCTCCCTCAGCTGACATACAAAGTATTTTAGGAGTTGTTAAGCATAGTATCTCTTTTTTTTTTTTTTTGGCTAGGCAATGGGGTTCAAGGTCTATTTACTAAACAATGGAAAGACTGAATTCCACTTCAGTAGAAAGAGCTCTCACATATCCCTGATATATTGATGTGATGACATTATATTTACATAAGTTTTCACTCTGGTGGAACCATGACTAGAAGTTCTTGTGCTTGGACAAAATATGGAATTCTCTCTCACAACAATTTTACTTTGTTATTTGAAAACGATATAGGAATTAAGACAATTCAGTTGGGTAGGAGGTCAATTAGTTACTAAAGTGGTCCATAGATGAATGTTATAAAGAATGCATGTCATTTGATAGCATCCTATTTTAGCAGCTTTTGCTAACTAGGAATTAAACTCACTTGTTTCTATGCTGCTGAAAAAGTATATGTGTTATAAATATATAAATATTTTAAAATTAGGATTATATCATTTTAAAATGATGATTTATGATTTTATGATCTTTAAATTTTGGTGACCTAGGGAAAAGCCCCTTTTGCCCAGTCCTGGTTATTACTTTAAAGGTTATCTTCCTCCTGGGATGTGTTAATACCTGGGCTAAAGGCTTACATACCATAAACATGATTTGGAACAAGATTCTAAAGAAGAAAATTTCAATGAAAGATAATTTGAGGTCTTTGGTGGTTCCTGAATTCCCTAGAATGAGATCAAAATCCATAGAATCATAGAATCTCTGAATTTAAGGAGACCTCAGATATCATTCAATCAACTCATACTTGAAAAGGAATCTCCTTCCCTCACGCCCCAATAAGTGATTATCCATCCTGACCTTGTTGCCCAGGGAAGAGGAAACTACCATCTCCTAAAGCAACCCATTCTGCTTTATGGGTACT
The DNA here is from genome assembly GCF_900497805.2 of Vombatus ursinus. Taxonomy (NCBI): domain Eukaryota; kingdom Metazoa; phylum Chordata; class Mammalia; order Diprotodontia; family Vombatidae; genus Vombatus; species Vombatus ursinus. The sequence continues at coordinate 34,732,727 of NW_020954599.1, forward strand.
CTAACTATTAAAAGTTTTTTTAATGTACATTTAGACAAAATCTATGTCTCTGCTATATCTTCCCATTTCTCTTAATGTGTACCCTCTAGACAAGGTCATTGAGTTTAACTATCTATTTTACAGATTTAAAAAAATAGAGTCCAGAGAAGTTAGGTAATCTATCCAGAGCTATATATACACAGCTGATAAGTGTCTGAGGTGATATTCAAACTCAGTTCTTTCCGACTTCAAGTCCAGTACTCTATGTCCTATAAAAGGCTGTTTCTCAGGAAATGGGGTTAGCCTAACATGACTCGATCTTGGTGAAGCCAGGATGGCTCTTAGTGACCACATCTTTTGGATACACACAAAAATCGTGCAACAGTACATCTTATGTCTCAGCCAGAATTCCAAGTCAAGCTCACTAGCTTATTGTTAGAACAAAATAGCCCTTAAAATCAGGACATTTATCCGTTTTTAATTCTTTCAAACCTCTCTGCCATTCTCCACAATTTTTTAAAGATCACTGACTGAATTATTCCCTGAACCCAGTGTTCAGCAATCTCATCAGTTTTTAGGAAAGGGACATTATTAATCTGCAAGACTCCAAGGTAATCAGGGTAGAAGAAGACACATTTTTCTCATACATAGTTGCAGAAATAGTTTTGCTGAAAGTTGCTGTCTCTTTTAGCCCAAAACATAGCTGTTTTTTGAGTCAACCTAGCCTGTCTTTTGTTGCTGATCAGAGTATCTATCTCTTCTTCACTGAGGGTCTTTTGGTGGGCATGATGCCAATGTAGGCTCTTGACCTGTTTAACTGATTCCTTTCTATTTCATAATCCTTCCTAAACTAGTGGTCTCAAAATTAAATGTTGATATTGCTATAATTTGAAAACACATTTTTTGCACCAGTAATGTCTAAGTAAGTTTTTCTTTTCCTGAAGATTTGTTAATCTAATTTAACTAAATAGGATAAAACACTGCATAGTGTATGTTGAAGGGGTGGGGGTGTGGCTTTGGGCTTGGCAGTATGGCTAGCCCTAGACAAAGCTATCTTTCTGACTTCTTGCAGTCTGATTGTATCTTTCAGCCCAGGTCATTCCCACACCAGCACCTGTCAGACTTTCCTCCTAGTCGATGTCTCCCTCCACTCTGGTCCCAGAGCCCTACCTAAGACATATCAATGGGACTTGACCACTACGTCAGTGCTATACTTGATTTTCTGCTTTTGCTATATGGACTTTGCTTTCTCTCTTCATCTTCAAGTATCATTTTTTTTCTACTTTAGAAAGCCAGTAAGAATTAATCAATCAATAATTGTATTGATGGGAGGAAAACTTAATAAAAGTAGAACCATAGCCAGACCTGAACTTAATAACTTTGAAATATAAAGGGGAGGCTTTATCCATGGGAATTTACAGATATTATTTGGCCACCAGACGGCTTCCATATTTCTTCATTACTGCAATACAAACATAAGAAATAGGGAGGAAAAAAACTGTATATAAGTGCTATAAATTTCAAGCTGAATTCCCTAGCCCATACCCAAGTGTCCATCGAAAGATGTTTTTGTAAAAATCAGGCTTAATTTAGGTTTCATTTTGCTTCTTCAACAAAAAAAATGAAATAATTAAGTAAAAAAATTTGGACTATCCATTTCTTCAAAAATAGGACATCTACCAGAATAATTTTGTGCCTGTTAAAGTGATTGCATATTTGCAAAGCTTCTACAAATATTTAATTTCTGCAGTCTCCTCACTCTATTATTTTATCACTCAGAGTCTTTCAGTTTTCTTTTAAGAATGACAAGATCAGGTACAAGTTTTTCCCATCTCCTTCATGTCTTTATTTCATATCCATTTTTCCTCTCCTTTGGATACTGAAGGTATCCTTTTTTTTTGTCTTAATGTAACATGGCCTTTTCAAATGCTAATCATATTCTTTTTTCTTTCTGTGTAGGAATATATATATCAGCCTTTTAGCTCCATCCCCAACATCTTTATAACATGATACCTTAAAGAAAGATTTCACTTGATTTGCTATGGGCTAGGATACTATCTACTTGCATGATACTAAGAAAGTCATCAAACCTCATTTTCTTCACACACAAAATGGGTTGTTTATTGCTTTTTAGAGATTTTTCTAGTTCTAAAATCCTCCAAGTTTGATTTCATGATCTCATGTCCTCTTTACTTTGAAATTTATCCCCTTTCACCCCCTCCCCATCCTCTTTCCTTTTGGAAACTTAATTCTTTAATCTTTTCCATTTCAATTCCTCTTCTCTTTGCTTCCCAGAATTGGAGAATTTTGGTGCTGAGAACTGCAGAAATGATTGAGGTAACCAATATCTGAAAATAAAACTCTTCTCTACTTACCCTACAAATGATGCTTCAGTACCTGAAGATCTTAGGTGAAAGGCCACTCACTCTACTTTAGGGGATTTCAAACTTCTAGGAAGTTTTCACCTTTAAGCACAGTATAGTGAACAGAGATCTGGCCATGAAGACACAAAGACATGTGTCTTCTTAGCAAATGACTTAATCTCTTAGTGCCCTACAAACTGTCAAAGACTACGTGAAGAGAAAGTGCTAATCTCGATTCGTAATAGGAATTTATTCATCTCAGAAACCATAAAGTGACAGCTCCAATCTGAATCCCAATCTCTATTCTACCTGTCCTTTTATTTATTTTAATGCATTTTGCTACATGGGAAATATAGCATGATAGAGACAATTTAACTTCTCTTTTGATGGTTATTTTCAGACAATTAATCTGCTTCTCTGCAATGTCCACCTACTGTTCCTAGTTCTGTTATTCAGTACCAAGCAGAACAAGTTGAATCCCTTTTATATATGACAACCTTTAAAATACCTGAAGATATATTATGGGCCCATTAAATTTTCTCTCCTCTGGTCAAATCATTCCCAGTTTTTTTCAGCCAGTTTTAATATGCTGGATGATCTGGAGGGCCTTCAACATCCTGCTCCCCCTCTTTCAGATTCTCTCTAGCTCATCAGTCTCCCTTCTAAAGTGCAGCCACCAGAACTGATCACAATGTTCCAAGTGCAATCTGACCATGTTTCCAGTCCTGATTACAGCTCTTCTCTTAAAGCAGTTTAAACATGAGTATTTTTTTGGCTGCCATATCATGCTGTTGAGTAATATTGATCTTGCAGTTGAATAAAACCCCGAGATCTTTTTCTTACTGTCCAGCAAAAGTATTGTCAACATTAATCTGTGACATTTGATGCTGGAAACTATTTGTTTTAAGACTATAATTCTGCCTGTTGAGCTTTATCTTGTTAGATACAGCTCAAAGTTCCAGGTATTTTTGTAATTGACTCTGCCATCTCACATGTTAGCAATCTATTGCTCCTTGCTTTGTGTTATCTGAAATTTTTTATGTATACCATCTATGCCTTTCTCTCTAGGGATAAAATGAGATAGTATTTATAAGGTGCTTTGCAAACCTTAAAGTGCCATATAAATATTGCTGTTATTAATATTATTGTTCAGAGTAATGACCTGAAGGCAGTTCAAAAGCGCAGAGTAGAGGACAGAGAAGTAAGGACAGGGACTGTTGTTTTTCTATATCTGATATCTAGCATAGTTTCTAGTTTTTATTAAATACTTTAGGTTGATTGAAAATAGCCATCAAAAGATAAGTCAAATTGTCTACATCATGCTGTATTTCCCATGTAGCAAAGTGGATTAAAACACTTTAAGGTGATTTAAACAAAGAGGATTTTTTTTTTAAAGAAGAGGTCCTGAAAATAGAATCGGGCACAAGACTATTGATCCTTCTGATTAATTGAAGTTTCTCCCTAAACTGCAGGTATTGAATAAATGGTGGATGTTTATTAAAGATCACTTTTCAAATTAGGATTTGAATTTCTCTTGGAAATTGTTAAATTGGCATGGATTTAGTAATAAAAACTTCAGTGACTCATTCACTTCTGTAACTTTTGGAATCTTCTTCGCGGCTGGCAGAAAGTCTTAGTCATATGGGGGTATTGCTTCATACATTGTTGAACCTGATGGGTATACTCCGCCTGCAGAAATCACAGTGGATTTTGGTAGGAACATTTTGCAGGTTTAGTCAGAGAATCAAATGTATTTTCAATAAGGTAAGAACACAATTAAGAAACTCATGCCTTACTTAATCTGTCCTTTCAAACTCCTTGACTTAAATAGAAGATAATTCAAGTTGATTATTCTTTGATTTGGAAAATGTTGATCAAACTAAGCCTAAAGAAATGGTAAATAAAACAGAATCTCCATTTTGACTGACTTTCATATATTGCGTCACCAAATTACAAAAGTACTGCCAGAGAGGTCTAGTCATTAGTTCAGTTTAGAATAACTTCAGAGGGAATCTTTGAGCTTTCAATCATATCTTTCAGACAAAATTCTAATCTCCACAACCTTCTTGTTATAAAGACTGAATAAAACCTTGTCTGCTATCAGTTTTGACTTTGACTGGTTTAAAAGAAAAAGCTGAATTATCTGTGGTCATTAAAAACAGCAGAGCTGTTGAAGGATAACAGCATCTTTACTGTACGAAACAATATTATAATAAACCTGGTTCTTGTCTAACTATTCCCTAAGCAGAATTCTATTTTTTTTTCTAAAATGCTAAAGAGAAGTACAACTAAGCTCTTTAAGCTACCAAAAATTAACTTTATCTGTCACTGACCTTAGAATTTCTTGATGAAATTCTTGATGAAAATGATATATTTAAAGAAAAGTTATAGGAAAAAATGTATATGTGTGTGGAGGGGAGAGGGGTTATGGAGGGAAGGATAATGGCACAAAAAGGTTTTTACTATATCCTTAAAACTCTAGAGCTCTCCTTGAGAATATTTTTTCTCCATTTATGATTCACAGTGACTCCTTCACGTGATCAGATAAGATGGCTTTTTAAAAATATTTTGAAGTAGAGGAATTCCATAGGAAACAGATGATCACGCCTGAATTTGGGGGCAAACTTCTCAGGGCGATGAAACACTTAGGGTCTTGTTTGGATGGTTGCATCTAGATTCCTTTACCCCATCACTACTGGCCTGCACAAACCATAGTTTGCTCTTCTGTCACTGTTGTTGTTGTTCAATTGTTTAAGTCATGCTGACTCTTTGTGACCCCATTTGGGGTTTTCTTGGCAAAGACACTAGAATAGTTTGCCATTTCCTTCTCCAGCTCATTTTACATAGGAGAAAACTAAAGTAAATAGGGTTAAGTGACTTGCCCAGGGTCACACAGCTAGTAAGTATCTGAGGTCAGATTTGAACTCAGGAAGATGAGTCTTCCTGACTCCAGGCATGGATCCATTGAACCACATAGATGTCTTAAAAAAATAAAAATAAAAGAATAACTCTGATTTTACTCCTGAAAGGATATATGGAGAATTTTTAATGAATTAGCTAATATGTATATCATAGGGTTTTAGATTTAGTGAGGGAAGAGACCTTAGCATTCCTTTAGGCTGGTGTGGTTCATTTTATAAATGTGGAACCCAAAGACTGGAATGTTGAAGAGTTCATATAGGTTTTAAGTACACATAGGTATTAAATGGAAGATGAAGGAAAATTGAACCCAGAGCTTATGACTCTAATTCTAATGCTTTAAAAGTAGAGTAATACACATTTTTGAGTACTTTTAAGGTTGAAAAAAAGGGGGAAATCACCATCACAACAAACCTATGATGGTAATTTTTCTGGATTTAAAAGAAATGAATAGATAATGAGTATGTGATGGAACATTATGTTAGGAAAGATATTGGGAATAAAATAGAAAATATTCTCCCATCCATTTACAAAACTGCTAAAGTCTAAGATACATTACACACTTTGGCATACCATTCTGGTAAGATTATAAAACCTGAGAGCTGTAACTAACTTTATTGGGCATTTCTTTCAACCCACACCTGAAAGAAATACCCACTAAAACTAATCTGATAATTGGTTCCAGGGGTTGCCTCGAGGTCACATGTAGCCTTCTAGGTCCTCAGGTCTGGCCTTTTGACTGAATCCAAATTCTACAGAACAAATCCTTTTACTAAGGGGATTTTTTCTGTGAAGTTTGGATTCAGTCAAAGGGACATACTTGAGGACCTAGAGGGCCACATGTGGCATCAAGGTCCTAGGTTTCCCACTTCTTCTGCATAAAATGGAGGAAGAGAAGGTCCAGGGAAGGATAGCTTCAGTACTCTGAGGGTAAAGGGATTTCTATTGAAGAGTAGTCTAAAAAATTAGGACTCTTTATTTTGGAAGCCATCTACTTGGACTCTGCAAAGGGATTTGATGGTAATCTATAAAATCTTAAATAGCATAAATACCATGAGTATGGAATTGTTCATAAATTCCAGAATACCAAAACTAATAGACATCCTTTGAAGGTTGAAAGTAGTTGGTTTAAGTGTAATGAAAATTTTTTTTAATTAAATATGTTGGGTATCAATTTCATCACCTCAAAGAATGGTTGAAGGTTGTAGTATAAATACAGATAGATTTAGATAAATTTATTCTTTGTAGAGTACAATAGCTTATTAAGGAAAGCTATGGATATTTATTGAGATTTAGAGATTGGGGTCATGATTGGCAAAAAAAAAAAAACCTCTTCATGTCAATGTCAGGTACTGAACACTGGGATGAATGGACCATGGGTCTAACTCAACTGGGCATGTCTTATGTTTCTATAAAAATCTGATGATATAGATTCTAGGATGCTATGAGTATAATATGTGTGTATTTATCAGTGGATTAAGTGAGTCAGGGAAAAAGATCAATCAGAAAGACACAGCAATCCCATATTTTAACATTTTCCTGCTATTCTTAACTGTAGGTCACAGTATAAAGCATATGCAAAAATAATCTGACCAAATATCTGTTGGGAATTTATAATCCTGTAATACTCATTCCATGTTTGGTCTTCCACCTTTCTACCCAGGAAAGCAGTAGTCCTTTGGCTTCCTCATAGCAAAATGGTGGAGTCAATTTTGACTACCCCCTTCCTTCTCTTAATCCACTTCCAACTTTTTTTTCTCTTAAATTAGTTCTTATATTTATCCTTCCCTTATAATTCCTGAGTCCTAGGTCAAACACTCATTGCCTCAGTTTCCTATACTTTCAATTGTCCCCTAGTTGTTTTACTTGCTTTCAGTCCTATCTCCCTCTATTCTGCTTATATACCAATGCAATCCCCTGTCCTCCTTCTCCTTCTTCTTTTTCTTCTTCTTCCTTTTCCCCTTCATTCACCCCTCCTTCCTTTTCTTCTATCCCCTTTTCCTCCTTTTTCGTCTCCTTCATTACAAGTTCATATACTTCATTGATACTTTTTTTTTTGAGCAGAAAGGCTGTCTTATTTAAACAGTATATACTCAAGAATCTACCCCAATGCTCTGCAGAAAAAAAAATTGCTTTTGGTTGCTGATGTGAGAGAAGTGCTTTATAAGGTGTGAGTTGTTATTATTATGAGACTATAGTTTTCATCATGTCACTTCCCAAGTTCATGTGATTCCCTATTGCCTATTGAATCACTCACTAGACTGGCATTCAAAGTCTCTTCTGCTCCGTATCATATCTCCCCAATCATGTCTTCCTGTACTCCTCAAAACAGATGTGTGTTCTGTTTCAGCCAGTCTCCTTTCATAAATGCCTCTCCATCCCCACCATTCTCACTTTAGCCTCTCTTCATTTGCTTGTGATTTGATGTTTCTGTACTTATCAGATCTTGCCTAGAATTATCTTGCAACTATTCTCTGTTCAGATAGATTGGGAAAGATTCTATTAAGTCAGTAAAGAAACTATATTACTGTATTTGTTGTAAAGTCACCATTCTATTTTCATTTATATATTAAATTATGATATCTATTGAGGCGACTGTTAAAGACAACACTACTATTGAGCATACTTAGTAGGGCTTGATTTATGTTCCCTTTATTATCTGATGCAGTAAGATTCTAGAATGTCATAAATACATTTTTTTAGTTATAAGCTTAAATGAACCCCCCCAATCTATTCATCAGAAATATATACCAAATTCTTCAAAATTCCCAATCAACCCTCAACTCCAGGCACAGATAAAAATGTCTATAATATCATATTCTCTAATAACTGCAGCCCACTCTGATTCTATTTCATAGCTCCTGTGACATATATTGAACATAAAATCTTTCTGTAAGGGATCTAAAGTTCATTTTGTCTTTCCCCCTCATTTTACAAATGAAGAAGCTGAGCCCAAAATAGGTTAAGTGAATTGCTGAAGGTCACATATACCAAGGTTAGTGTTCATCCTCTCTCTCTGATACATCTTGACTATGTGACCATGGACCAGTCACCTAATCTCAGCAGCAACTCTAAACTAAAAGTTGTAGGACAGTTGTGGATCATGATTGGTGGAGGGAGATTTCAAGCTGAGAGCATCATAAATCCTTGAAATTATAGGATTCCACAATGCAATGATCTATTCCAACTTTCAAGGTGGTCTTATCTAAAGAATTTTTCTCATTTTGGTTCAAATAATTCCTTAATATACATAAGTCTTGCTCCTAATTCTTGGTTTTGAGTGGCTTTATATAAGGAATAATTGCTAAAGTCTCTCTGGCCAGATTAAAGAGGGAAGAATTAGGACTCACTAAACATAGCTCTAGCTTCATTATCCTTCCTTTTCTTAACAAACACAGATCTTTACATTGTTATTTATCTAGTTCTCCCACGTTCTTTGGAGGATCGTGTTGATTTTATCTTGGAAATTTGTATAAAGTTTCCGAAATGTGGTATATCACAGATTTTTTTTTTTATGAGCAGGGGCCATGGTTTTATTTTTTAAACTATATTGCATCAAGGCTATAATAGATGCTTAATAAAGGACATAACATCTATAATACTTAGATAATAGACAAACTACTAATGTCCAAAGATATCACTAAAGTCTCCTTGAATGAGCTTCCAGGCCATAGACTGAGTGGGAATCGAGTGGCAGATCATAGGGGGATTGCAGGGATCTCTTTGCTGGTGCAGGATTCTCTTGCTTTATCCCTGCTTGGATCTGGGTCACAGTTCTGGGTGGTGGTCCTGGGGTGAGGAGGAATGCTGGTGTGGTGGAACTTGTAGTGGTGGTAGAGAGGAAATTCTTCTCACAGATCCAAGGCAGAAAAGAGCACTTGTGGTCACTCATAGACCAGAGCACAGGCCAGGAAAGGAGTAAACACCTCACCCCTAATCATACCATTCTGAACTTAGCATTCATCTTTGATGACTGATGCCATAACCCCATGTTGTTTCATTATAGACCTGTCAAAGCCTGGGTGTCCAGTTCTGGAGGACGTATGATGAAAAATTCTATCCGCCTCCAGAGAAAGAATTGATGGAGTTTGAATGCAGATTGAAGCATACTTTTTAAAATTTTATCTTCTGAGTTTTCTTTCACAACAAGACTAATATGGAAATATGCTTTGCATGACTGCACATGTACAACCTATATCAAATTGCTTGCCTTCTTAATGACTGGGCAGGGGAGGGAGGGAGAGAATTTGGACCTCAGAATTTTTTTTTAAAAGAGTATTAAAAATTATTTTTACATGTAATTGGGAAAAATATTAAACAAGACTGGCTGTAAATATATGAGAATGAATGGAAGGAATGACTTAGGGGGCTTGTGCCTGCAGAATGTAATGCTTAAGACTTTCTGTAACCACAGGTTCAGAAGGTCTTATCAGCCTGACATCTTTCTAAAGCACCTACCACACACCTTAACAAGGTTAAATCATTTAGGCAACACCTCAACTATTAATGACTTATTGGACTCAGTGCTACATATATTTTGAACCCAAGGCAGACTTTTTCTCAGAACCTCCCATATCAAGTTCTGGCTTTGGAATCTAAGGACCTGGCTTCAAGTTCTGCCTCACTTGTGACCTTTATCTCTAAGGTGAGAGGGTTGGTTAAGAAAGCCTCTCAGTTCACTTCCTGCTCTAAATTTATAATCCTATGATTCAAGTCAATTCATAAAGTTGAAAATGAAAGCAAATCAAGCAATTATCCTTGACCCAAATCTTTATCGTACTAATTTAGTTCAATAATTCAAAGACTCGTGACTTCACCTTCTGTATACCCTCTCTAATGACAAAGATTAAAACTCCTCTAACTAAACCTTAACAGATCACAAGGTCCAGGATATCTTAGATTTGTATACTACCTTAGAGGTCATCTCAACTAACCCATGATGGAATAAGAATCTCCTTTACAACATGCTGGACAAGTAGCCATCCAACATTTCTTTCAAGATATCCAGGGGTGGAGAAGAACTCACTTCCTTATAAGGTAGCACATTCTAGCCTTAGATCATTCTGATTGCAATTTTCCTAAATCAATCTAAATCCTGTCTTTTTGCAACTTCCACCCAATGTTCCTAGCCCTGTCATCTAAGTCAAAAGCAACAAGTTTCTTTTTTTCTTTTTTTGTTGGGCGGGGGCAATGGGGGTTAAGTGACTTGCCTAGGGTCATACAGCTAGTAAGTGTTATGTATCTGAGGCCAGATTTGAACTCAGGTCCTCCTGAATCCAGGGCTGGTGCTCTATCCACTGCGCCACCCAGCTGCCCCCCAAGCAACAAGTTTCTTTTCAGATTCTGATTCCATCAGCCAGTATTTGTTCTCTGTCCTCATTTGATGATATACATATATCTAACAACCCTGGCACATATGCCTCAACAAAATCATTGATAAAGATATTAAGCAGAATAGGAACAAGCAGAAATCCCTGGGAAACTCCACTAGAGACCTCGTTTCAAGTTGGTGATTAATGACCATCACTCTTTGGGTCTGGTCATTCAAACAACGTAACGACATTTAGTTTATAATAACACTAGAATCTTTGTGATTTTGGGGGGATGAATTCCAGTTAAATTTATCTCCATCATGCTCATGATCTAATAATCTAGTTATTCTATCCAGAAATGTTAAGACCTGGAATGTAGTCTGCTCTTGACAAAGTCTTGGTGGCCCTTTGTGATCACTAGTTTCTTTTCTAGATGTTCACTAACCATCCTGATTGGAATTTTGACAGGAATGAAAGACAATCCTATTGTTCCATTAAGCTGGTTTTTAATAGGTTGCTGTAACAAACAAACAAAAAATATATCACTTGGCGGCCTTTGTATTTAGGTGTCCTAGTTCTTGGATGATAGGTATACAGTCTGTTATGAGGCAGAAAGAAGACTTTTCAACTTGTTACCAAATACAAGAATTTGTGTTCAGATGGCAAAAGGTTCAAATATCTAAGGTCATCTTCATGCCATAGTTAGGCACTGAAGTAGGTCTTTAGGGGAGATTAGTGTTAACTATCATCAGTTAATTATGTATAACCTGCAGAACTCTTTACAAAATCTTTGTGAATATCAAAGTAATCATTTTGCCCACACCCATTCATACCAACAGCATCCATTAAGTTTTAATCATTTATTCTTACTAAGTCTTTCATCTTTGTGCTTCTGTATACGCATTGCTAGGGGCTTTTTGAGGATGTAGACTTGGTTTTAATAGGGTTGGTGCATGCAAGGACTTACTTTGGGCCATAGTTGATGTCTTACAGATTGAAGCTACCAGACCAAACTCAGTCCTGTATTACTAGCACAAAATTTTTGAATTCTCAGTGGATTCAAATTGTAATATCGTCCAGAGGAATCATGTGCCAATTTGGCCTGTGTTAGTTACGTCTTTCTTTGAATGGCAACTCAATGTTGAGATCAAAGTTTAAAAACAGCTTTCTTTGTTCTTCTGAACATTTTCTGCTTTCAAATTGAACAACAAGAAGGCCTAACATATCTATAAAGATTTTCACTAAAGAATTATACACCAAAATGAAGAGAAAAACTAGAAACAAAATATTTTATTTTAATCTACTTAATATTAATGGTTTATTGATCTTTTAATATATTAGAGGTATTATTGATCTTTTGAATTATACTTATTTATAGTCTGTAGACAGTTTACCATAGGATGGAGGCAGCTCTTTCAAAAAGAGAGGTTAAATTTAATATTTGTGTTAGTTTCAAAAGGAATATGCTGTACCTTTAAATAAATAGATTGTAAAATGTATTAAAAAAAACCTGCTCATGATCCATGTCAAAACATTCAATAAAATAAATTTCATTGTCTAGAAAATCTTGAGCTAAACCACAAAGAGGGGAATGAGGCCAAAAAGAGGGCAAAGATCCTCATTATAGAAAATAGTAATAATGCAATGTCAAGGAAAAAATCCTCAGATGGTTCAATGTATCTACTTAAATACAGTGTTGATTTTTATAAATAACTTTTTTTCCTCCTCCCCCTGCCTTTAATCTGTGAAATGGTAGGAAAATTTGTATTCGAGTACTGGCATTTGCATTTAGAGATGTTAAAAATCTGGCAAAGAATATAGTGTCTCTTATTTTAAGCTGTGCTAGGGTGTCTTACATATACTTAAAGATTCCTGTAGGCTTTACTTTGGAAGTAGATTGCTAGCAACTATCATTTTTTTTAAAGGAACATCATGCTACATTATTTACACTGGGTCTTTTTTTTTTCTTTTCTTTCTTTCTTTCTTTCTTTCTTTCTTTCTTTCTTTCTTTCTTTCTTTCTTTCTTTCTTTCTTTATTTCTTTTTCTTGTCACAGAGAATACAATACAATGGGCTCTTAAGCCATACAGCTGGATACTGTTAGGCATCAATACAACATGTTCTATCCAAACTAAATTCCCTTCCTTAATCTTTTCAGCTGGGAATCAGATTCCTGGCATGATGTCCACTGCAAGGAAAAGATATACAATGCTGAAACTGCTCACATCAACAGGTTAACACCTAGTACACTTGGAAGAATAACGTGGATAGGACAGCTGAGGGGACAGTGTGGACCAAGTGGAGAGATTAAACTTATTGTGAGTGTTTTCACTCAATTCTTAGTTGGTTTTTCAGTTTGGGAATTTGGATTTTTGTTGACATTTACAAACTTTATTTGTATCTTAGCATTACAGTTAGAACAAGGAAGGCAATTAAAAAAATTAACTTCAAAATACAGGACAATAAATTTATTTTTAGTTTTCTTCTTTATACCAATTCCAAGTAAGCAAACTTCATCTGTACATGCTAAATTGGATTGCCCACTGAATCTAATTTAGTCTATTCATAAATTGGTTTTTTTGTAATTAATGGTCTCACTGTAATCCAGACAGTGAAGCTAAAGCTACCATAAAATTCTGTAGTCTAATCTGTATCTCTATACTAGCATTATTTTTGCAGTTTTGGTTTTTTAATGCTCAACAATCTGACTTGTTTATAATGAATAGGCTTTTTGGCAGTCAGCACCATCCCTTCTCTCCTCCCCCTCATACTTCCCTTCCTCCCCCATCTTCCAGGAACTCTATCAGCATGTCACCATTAAAACAGGGAAGGAAAGTTTAGCAGCTGTGGGTGTGTAATGGAGCAACCATGAATTTTTTCACCTTTAAAGCAATCTTCTGCAGGCCACATAAACCAACTTAAATAAATTTGCTGAAAGAATGCATTTTGCCCATAGTGACAATGTACTCATATTGCTCAGGAAGCTTGACGGATATCACAAAATACTTTCTATTGCTTTCTACAACTTGCAAAATAAGCTTCTTTCAGCCAAATTACTGAGTGGAAGAATCTCAAGCAAATTTAAATACTACAATAATAAAATGCATAGGTGGACCACGGTTTAAAATAGTAGCAGATCCTCATTCATTGGGAAGTCCTGTTCACATAGCAAGTAAGTGAACCCTTGCTCCTTATCTGACTTACAGCAGAACCAGAAGTGATGAGAAAAGTTGAGGGCATGAAACTGGCTGCTTTAAGCAAAGTGCACTATGGTTCCAATTATTTTAAGGGAGTGGATGTCCATGGATAATTGCTTACACATACACACATTCCTAATTTGGGTCTCACTGCTCCTAAGTAGCTTCATCATGCCTTCTCCGAGTAGGCCCTCTGCACCCTTGGGCTAGATCAGATTGCTTGGAGTCATATATTCACTGGTAAGGTTTTACCATTAGCAAGCTGGAATAGCTGTCACTGAGCTCTGTGATCAGCAGGTGGTATTCTGCATGACTGAGATCACTGTAGATTGCATACTAAAATAATCTTTGGGGACAAATAGAAGAAAATATGTAATGAAATCAGGATTTTAGGGAAAAAAAATCTAAGTGCCCAAGATAAGTTTTAAGACACAGTTGTTATTATTTTCATCCAGCATTAGTACCATAGACATTTATAGGAGACTGATGGTTTAGAAACCCAAAGCGTCTGTTAAAGTTACAGTATGAAAAAAAATAGATATCTTGGGAAACATCTCTGTTTTTTCTTTGAAAAATATCAGCTCTTTTCATCTAAAGACCAATCAAACCCTAAGCTAATTGGGCTCTCATGCTCTGTTTATTCAGGATTGCTTCTGAGCAAAGACAAACTATGTCCAGAAGAGTGGTAACTTTGTGATATATAAATCTGGATCTCTAGATATATCTAAATATCTCTATTTGGATGTGGAAATATATATGTATATATATGCATATATAGAGAGATGCATAGATACAGATATATGCATCTATAGCTATCCATCTATCCATAGCAGCATATTAAAGTTACCTAGAGATGGATAGCTATAGATGTCTATACCTCTAGATTGATATCTATCTATCTCTCCAGATAGATAGTTCTAGATATCTATATCTATAGATCTAAATCTCTTTCTCTTTATATATGCATATTTATATATCTCTTTAGATAGTCATCTCTTGATATTTCTCTATGTGTCTGTGTGGATAGACAGATAGATAGATAGATAGATAGATAGATAGATAGATAGATAGATAGACAGACAGATAGAATATAAATAGGCAGAGGGAGAGCGATAGATGTTTAGAAATATCTAGATCTATATGGATCTAGAGATAGAAAGAAAGAAAGGACTATGAGAGGCAGCATGGCACAATAAATAGGCACTAGAATTGGAGGCATGAGGAGCTGGGTTCAAATCCAGTCTCTAAGCTTTGGAACTTTGGGCAAGCAATTTAACATGGCTGTGTCTGTTTCCTCCTCTGTAAAATATCTCTAAGGTCACTTTCCATTCTGAGTCTATGATCTTTTGCCTAGAGCCCTAGATCAACAGATCTATCTATTTGTGACCTGACTTAGATTGTAAAATGGTCTAAAAGCTGTTGGCTGGCATGCAAAAACAGTCAAATAGTTTTCTGGTTCTCTTTCATTTAGCTTTGTGGTCACATAATACTAAGATCCTTGTAAGCAATTAAAAAAGATCATCCGTATCTTCAGAATAATTCATTAAACTGTAGTAAAGGCAAAACTGTCTTGTTACAATCAACAGTATCATTTTGAGTAATTTGTTCTCCTTGACATATTCTAAAAAGAATAGCTTTCCCTCCAATGCTAAATAGATGGAGAGAGTATAAATAAAACACAAGAATATGTACAAATTGCATTTTAATTCCTATTTTTTCCTTAAAAAGATGTCAAAGATAAATCAAAATGTGGCATAAATACACACTTTGCTACAAATGTGTAGGAAATGATGCCTAACAGAGACTGAAAAAATGCCATTAATTTTCCATTTGTATAACTTGCCCTTGAACTTTGTTTGACATTTTATTACTTGCTTTGCAATATAAAATTCAAGATTTCTAATTTAAAGGAGGAAAACATTAATAGTTTTCAACTTTTTTTAGTGCAGGATTTATTTTTATTTTTTTTGTTGTAAAATACACTTTACAAATATCAAACAAAGGCTGGATGACCACTTTGGGGAGTAGTAAACTTTTAAAACTTTCTTACATATTTCTCACCTTAGAAAATTCTTCTTTCCTTCTTCCTGTTCCTCATACCTGGTGCACCATTATCTATTTCTGTGTGTTTATACTAGCTAGCTCCCATTCGTAGAATGTACTCCCCCCTCATCTCTGCCCATAAGAATTCTTGGTTTCTTCAAGACTCAACCAAAGTGCCACACCCTTTATGCAGCCTTTCCTGGTCATGCTCCTCCCCTGAAGCAACCTGTGTGGCCTCCACCCCATCAATTTTGTATATGTTTCTTCCATGCTTATAGGTGTAGAAGTTGGCTCTTTCACTAGAATGTAAGCTCTTTGAGGGCAGACACTTTTTTACTTTTGCTTTTGTAACCTCAGCACCTAGCACACTGCCTAGCCTATAGTAGTTACTTAATAAATACTTGAACACAGTGGCACAGTGGATAGTCTCAGGCCTGGAGTCAAGAAGACTTGAGTACAAATATGGCCTCAGATACTTAATAGATGTGTGATCCTGGGAAAGTCGCTTAACTCTGCCTGCCTCAGTTCATCATCTGTAAAATGAGCTGGAGAAGAAAGTGGCAAACCACTCCAGTATCTTTGCCAAGAAAACCCCAAATGAAGTCACAAAGAGAAGGACAGGACTGAACAACAACAAATAAGTATTTGATGACTTGTGGATTTTTTGATAGTATATTAAGAATTCATGGTCAAGTTGGCCTCTGAACTAGGTTCCTTCCAACTCTTAGGTTTTGTAAGTTTGCCTCAAATTGCTAACTAGGAGAGGGAGGGAGAGGTGAGGTAATGTGAGAAAGCCCTACTTTAAGAAGCTACATAAGGCAAAAAGCAGGTCCCAAACCCATGGGCACACAGTGTTAGGCTCATGCTTGAGGTTACAGGAGACACTTTCTCAGGCTGAGACAGTCAACCTGAAAGTGACTGAATCAGGGTGCTGAAATAGGGGAAAAACTGTCTGAATCTTGGAATTCCACAATAATTAAAAACTGGAGGTTCAGCTAAGTAGCCCGGTCAGCCAAATTCATGGAAGGGCAAGTGGAGCTAAGTTATGAACCAGAACAGTACAGTGGAAAAAGCACAATCCTACTCTGACACTGTCTGTGTGACTTTGAGGAAGCCACCACCTCTTTGAACTTCAGTTTTGCCAGGTGGATAAGGAGGGATAAATTGGCCTCTGAGTTATCTTCCAGCTATAGGCTTCTGATCCTATGATATTACCAAGGCTAGCAGGAACAGTGTAAAGAGCACTAGACTTGTCATCACATGAACTATGTATGAGATTCTAGGTTCTTCCATGTCTATTCTGGGCAAGTAGGTGGCATTGTGGATACAGCATCAGGCCTAGTATAAGGAAGGTCTGAGTTCAAATCTGATCCCAGATACTTGCTAGTGGGGTGACCCTGGACAAATCACTTGACTTTTGCTTGCCTCAGTTTCCTTATCTGCAAAATGGGGATAATAACAGCACCTATTTCCTAGGGTTGTTGTGAGAATCAAACAAGACAATTTTTAAGGGCTCAGCAAAGTTCCTGGCATATGGTAAGCATTATGTAAATAATTGTCTATTATTATTATAATTATTATTATGACTTAATCCTCAGGATCTCTATTCACTTATCTGTTAAATTATATGGTTGTACTAATTAACTAAAATCCAACCTCTACTGGAAGCCTTCTCCAACCCTTCTTAATTCTAGTGCCTCTTCTTTGTTTATTTTCTATTTATCCTGTAAATAGCTGGATTTGTATATAGTTGTTTTATCCTCTAGTTAGTAGCTATTAAGTTGCTTGAGGGCTTAAGTTGCAACAATAAGCTGTTCTCTTTTGCCTCTTTTTGTATCACCAACACTAAGCACATAGTACCACACAGTGTGGCACATAGAAGGCACTTGATACATATTGATTGCTTGATGATTATAATATATATGAAATTGGACACTATTAGAAGAGTCACTTAAACACTGTGAAACTTGGCTTTTTGATCTGGAGAGAGACGGAAGAAATGACTCCTAACATCCCCTCCAGCGCATTATGATTTTACGATCCCATGAACTGTATTACATCTCAGGTATCTAACATTCTGAGATTTTAGAGGTGGAATCAATTAAGAAACATGAAGAACCTACTATTTCCCTGGTACTGCACAAGATGCCAGCTCTTCAAAGACAAAAATGAAACAATGTTCAGCCCTCAGGATGCTGACATTCTAACAAAGGAAAATCAACAGGAGAAAATCCAAGTAGAATGAGTTGAAATACTTGTCTTTGCTTCTTAGTGCCAGGATTATATTGTGACAAACTTTCTAATTTGTATTCCCTGTACCCTCTTTACCTAGTGTTCTAAAGCCATCCCCCTCATCATATGTTCCCCTTAAAGACTTCACAATAAATCCACTCTGAAACATCTGAGAGGCTGGTGGAAGAAACTTGCCAGCCTTCTGCTTGCACTATTCTGGTGGTAAACAAGCCCAGAAAGGGAAGAGAAATCCTAGCAGCAGACACCTGAAGAAAGTCCAGTTGGCTAGATCAAGGACTGGCCAGTTGAAAAGTGAGGCAATGTCATGAGGTTTGGGTATATTGGGGCAGTCATTGATGTCCAGTTTGAGAACCCATAACTTGACAACTGTCATCAGTAAACATTTATTGAGATTCAGTATCTCAATAGAGACTTGGAATCAGGAAGACCTGAGTTTAAATCCTGTCTCATCTGCTCAGTAGTTGTATGACCCTGGGAAGATCATTTATGCTCTCAGCCTCAGACACTACATAGGCAAAATGGGGATCATGATATCACCTGTCTCACAGGGTTCTTGTGAGAATCACATGAGATAAATAAATGATGCGTACCCTTTGACCCAGGGATATAACTGCCAGGTCTACACCCTAGAGAGATCAAAGAAAAAGGAAAATAACCCATCTGTACAAAATATCTATAGCAGCTCTTTTTGTGGTGGCAAAGAACTGAAAACTAAGCTTCCAGTATATTTGTGGTCCATATATATAACGGAAGACCATTGTCTTAGAATGACCCATATAATCTGAAGAGTCCGTGAGGTACAGTGCATTGAGAGCTTGCCTCAAAGCCAAGATTCGAGTCCTGATTCTGTCAAATACTGATCCTAAATGAGTCATTTAATCTCTCGGTGCTCTAGGCAATACTTTAAGTCTGTAAGTTGCAGAGAAAATGCCAATCTGCCTTGGTGGAGTAAGTGTCCTCATCTGGGAGGGTTTTTCTAGCTGGGGCAGTCTAAACCCTGTCATAAGATAGCAGTTTGGTCCCCTCCTTAGATTATCAGTCCCAACAACCACGGCTACACGTATCCTTTACAAAATGGAATAACATCAATATTAAAAACACTGTGGTTATCAGTGGTAACAACTTGTAGATCACACACTTTACATATTCGTACATACACACATTTTACATATTCGTACGTACAATTGTCAATGTCTGTCTTAAAGGAAACCTTTGGAGTCAAGGAGAACACTCTTATCTTTGGACTCCCTTCCTTTTCACCTCCTTGGCTTCCTTCTTCAAGCCTCAGAGCTAATCACACCTTTCCCCAATCACAATTCCCCCACAGTCCCCTAATTCCTTTAAGAGACTTCCATCTGAGATTATTTCCGATTTACACTGTATATATTTTGTATTAACATAGTTGTTTGCATGTTGTCTGTCCCATTAAAATGTGAGATCCTCAAGGGCAGAGGCCTAGTTTTTTTTCCTTTGTGTCATCAATGCTTAGCATAATTCCTCGCTCATGTTGTTGTCATTTAGTTGTTTCATCGTGTCTGACTCTTCATGACCCCATTTGGGGTTTTCTTGACAAAGATACTGGAGTGCTTTGCCATTTCCTTCTCCAGCTCATTTTACAGATGAGGAAACTGAGGCAAACAGCAGGGCCACCCAGCCAGTGATGTCTGAGGCTGGATTTGAATTCAGAAAGATGAGCATTCTTGACTTCAGGTCTGGCATTCTATTCACTACCCTCCTGGTTCATAGTAAGTACTTAATAGCTTCATACTTATTGACTGACTGACTGTACTAAGTGAAATCATAGGTCCATTCTTTATTCCTATTCCTAACCATGTCTATCTTCATTCCTATCCCAATCTCTGTATCTGTTTGTATTCCAAGAAGCCTAAAATCATCATACACTACCAGATGTGGAGATAAACTATTATCATTTGTGACTAAAGTTCACAATGAAAATGCTGCCATTTTATTTATCTTTGAATTTATACCCACAGCCCCTTTCCTTATTTGATCCCTTGTAGGTGTAGGCAAGTATCACTGCAAGTACATATTGTGGGAAATGTGGGACCAAGAAGGATTACCACAGAGTACAAGTGAGCGGAGAATGTGTGGCTGTATTCAGAAATGAAGGATGGCAGAGTTTCATTTTCTAGTTTTCCCATAGCATCAAATGCAATTTTTATCAGTGAACAATGTAACTTCTTTACTGCATCACAGAAATCCAGACAAATTCAATGGACAGTAGCTCAGTGGAGTTTACTTATGACTCCCAAGAAAGCAAGTGGGTTTTGATTTCCTCTGCAGAGGAAGTCTGCAATAGGATACGAAAAATAATCGGGGAATAATTAGATAAAACAGTAGTCTGGTCCCCAAAGAAACACTACGTCTTTCTACAAGATACCTAAATTCAGCACAGTCTTATCATGAGCTAGAATCCCAATTGGGATTCAAACTCTCACAGAGCATTAAAACTGGAGTGATTAGTGTCCTGAGCCTTGACGTTGACTTCCTCGATCACTCTTCATCAAAATCCACATTTTTAAATAACAGTACACTGCTGGACCTAAATTCAATGATTTCCCAGAGACCAATTTTTACTGTCAGATGTTAATAAACCAGTGTCAGCATAGCTGCATGATTTAGATGTGCTTGGATTGTGAGGATGTTAAGAGTGGTTCATCACCATTGTAAATTACAGCTGTTCACAGTAATGATCAATGTTTCCAGTCTGCTGATGTTCTGGAACAGTTAAATTATGTGGCTCTATAATTTTGTCTGTTTAAAAAAAAAAAGGAGGAAATTAAGCTTCAAGTTTAATTAAGCATTATTTTTAAAAGTTTTTTTTTTTCAAATGGATTTCAGTATATAAAAGTTATCCTGTGATTTCTTACTAGCCCTTCTCTCACAAAAAGTAGATTGCACATTTCACTGGGATTTGACCTTAATTAATCCTGTACTTTGTGATCCACCCCCTTGCTGAAACAGTCTTATCAAAAGGAATGCAAGCCATGGGCTAAGATAACAATCGGTCATTAACTTCTGTGTGTGATGTTGGCTATGGTCCACAGGCATTGAATTCAAAACCCTTTGTACACAGTCATGTCCAGGGTTTAGTGCTATATGGCAGAGAAACAAAATAAACCATACAGAGCAGCATCTTTGCCCAGTCTATGTGGATTTGCCGTGGAGCAGAGGACTCTGAAACATTCCTAATATGGCTTGGCTTCTGGCATTCAGTACTGCTATGTCAATTCACGCTGGAGTTAGGTAATTATACCAAGGCAAGCCTGAGAGAATTCAGAAGAAAAACAGTCTTATAAATGCCATTATTTAAGGCATAAATGATTTACAAACTTATTTTGTCACTTAGCATTTAAAAGGACCTGACCATTCTGTCCTTAAAGATACTATCTCAGAGTAACAGAATTCCCTTGTTTACATAATGGAACTGCCTTATAGAAAAGAATAAAAGCGTTTGAATTAATAAATATTTGTTGCCTGTTGTTCTGAATTATACTTAGTCCAGATTATGTATGTATATATGTATATGTACATATGTACATGTATATATAAAACAGTTATCCATAAAGTTTGTATTATTTCAAAGCCCATTCTGCATTGTAGCTATTTTTTACCGTAGACATTCAGTACCTCAAACCGCCCCCCTTCCCCCAACTAGGTTCTTAACTTCTGGTATCAGCAATATGCCAAGTGATGATTTCTTAGCAGTTGAGCAATTAACCAAAGAAACATACTGTGATACTTTCTTCAACACAGTGATAATGATCTTACATTTATATAGCACCTTTTTTTTTCCAGATTCTAAATCTAATTTTATAAACTACACACATTATATAATAAGCGGCTGTTTCAACTATTCAAGTATTGCTACTTGTGAGAGAGCATGTATGTGCAACCTTGTGTCAAGGATGAAAATGATGCTGGTATGTGTCTCCTTTTGAAATTAAAGGCATTTAGAGCAGATACAATAACAGCAACAATACTAGTGGATTGATATGATGATGATGACAACCATGACGATATTATATCTCCTATATTCAATCACTCGTTCTCATCCATGAGCTTTCTTTTACAATGCTTCTTCACTTGATCTCTTCTCCATTTCTATCATTGTTAGCTTTGGCCAGGCAAAATGACTACTTTACATAACCTTTCAGGTGGTCAGCTTGCTTTTAAGATCACTTAGCTGATGTATATATTGCAAATAAAACTGCCTATAACACTGCTTTCATTAATCCATATACCTTAGTCTCAGTGATATACTCAATGGGAAAAAATATAACTATTATAGATACTATGCTTCATTCAGGAGATCACCAGTTTCCCCAACAAATGCCTTGTCCCCTCCTCCCTCTGTACCTTAAGATCATTGGATAATAGATTTAGAGCTGGAAGGGATTGTAGATATCATCTAGTCCAATCTCTCTAACTTTAATTAATGAGGAATTGAATCTCAGAGGGGATATATGACTTGTCCAGAGTCACACAACTAGTATGTGCTAGAAATAGAATCTAAAGCCAGGTCTTCCTGACTCTGGGCCCATTTTCTTCTCTGTTATGGTATACCTGTCTTTACTTACATGGCTTTAATTGAGCAACACAAAAAAAGACCTATTTATTAAGCATCTATATGTACAAAGTACTGTGTTAGGCACTGAGGCTATAAAGACAAAAATGAAACCATTCCGGTTTTCAAGGAGCTTATATTGCTTTGCTAATTGGGGTTGTTGGTGGTGATGATACAGATAGAATATGTAGAGAGAGAAAGGGAGGGAGGGAGAGAAAGAGGAGAGATGGAGGGAAGGAGACAGAAAAAGACAGAGACAGAGGGACAGAAAGACAGAGACAGAGAGACAGAGCTACACACAGAGAGAGAAAGAGAAAGAGAGAGAGAGAGAAATAGAGACAGAGAGAGAGAGAGAGAGAGAGAGAGAGAGAGAGGGAGAGATATAGAGACAGAGAAACAGAGAATAAGCAAAGGCTGTACATCAGATGTAGCACCTAATCTAAGCCTTTAAGGAAGTTATTGATTCTAAGAGGCAGAAATGGAAAGTCTGAAGGATGGGTGGGTTTGGTACATAATATATAATAAAGCTTGATACACCGAGGAAGACATATAGAACAGGCAGTTGGTGATTTGAAACTGCAGTTCAGGAGACTGAGGAGGGATAATAATTTGGGGAAGTTATCTACATATAGATTATTGAACCCACAGAAGCTGAGAGGGAGGATAGAGAAGAAAGTCCAGAGCCAGACTTATTAGTCCAGAAATGAATAATGATCTAACAAATAAAACAGAAAAATTAGGAAAGAAAATTCAGGAACAATGACATGGAATCCCAGGGAAAGAAGTGTGACTACAAAGGGGAGGGTGGGTGACAGTTAAAAGATGCAGAGGGGTCAAGTGTAATTATGTTGTTCCTATCCCCTAAAACAATTATCTACAGGTGAATAGATCTAAGTTTTATAATTTCATTAGTTCCTTACATTTTTTGGTTGACAGATTTTTATCAGACATATGTACTTCGTTTCATTTATATGATCCTCCTTAATTATGACAAAATATATTACTGATAAATCCATTAGAGGATAAACCTTTTCAGTTTCACCACATCTACACAGATGACTATCAATTCTATAAAACCAGCTCCATCCTTTTCATGCTCAACTACCTCTGGGATATCCCACAATGTCAATGTCCTACAAATGTTTCAAGTTGATCCTGTCAAAAATGGAGACTCTTTCAAAACTTGCTTCTGGAGTATGTCTAGAGAATTTCCAGTAGGAACTAATGAAAATTATAAATGTTATCTAAGATAATCTAAGTATTTTAGATATCTCAAGGACGTCTAAGATAGTCTGGAAGGGGCCATGGAATACATGCAGAACTGCCTTGCCTGCTTTTACCAGCACTGAGGACATGGGCTCAATCTTAAACTCAGGGAGTGCTGGCTAGAAGGGGGTGAGACATTTATGTGCATGCTCCATGGCCCTTGCTACACATGATTGATGTGTTGACTTTTTTTCAAGTGCTCTTTTCTTTCTCTGCCTCTTTCTGTATCTCTTCTTAAAATTTATCATTATAAAGAATGACTCTTGGTGGGGGCAAGGGGAAGAGATATTGGGGAATAAAGTGATGTCAAAACAAATTATGTCAACACAATTTTTAAAAGAAAGAAAAAAACAACTAAATATGAAGACTGATGTCTAATGAAGTCCCAACACTACTTGCTCTAGCAATTCATTTTCCTATAATTCCTCTTAGCCTGTGACTTTTAGAGAGTTTTTTTTTTAAATTGTTAGATCATGCTTACATTCAATTGAAAACAGTGAGATTTCTCCTTTGTAGGAATTGTGTTTGGGGAGTTTATGCCATAACTGTCAACACAGCCATAACATTTTAAAGAAAATTACACTTATTAATAAGACAGGTTCTATTCCCTTAAGCAGTGGTAGAGCTGATGTGTCTAAGTGTCTAGGTAAATCTTCAGGTGGAGGGAAGGGAAATCCCCATTTGGGCACAGGAGACAGGGTTCTAGCTGGCAGAAGAGCAAGTAAAAATTGAAAATCCAGGAATTTTTTTTTAATCAGAGGAGTCAAAATCTAAGGGACTGAAATGAGTAGAAAAATCAGGTGCTGTGATGCAGGCTCCAAAAATGTGCCCTAGATTAGGAAGTCAGATTATAGCACCAGTGAATTTGGTTAGTTACATGATTTAATCCAAACCTCCAAAGAATACATCTTTTTATTGTAGTTATTTCCATTTTCTGCCCAGTGCTGGCTTCTGGATGTACTTATGAAATGACTCTGCTGAGTTTCTTGCTAACTTCAAGAGCCTGGAAGTGTATTGTTAGAGTCTTTGCTATCATTCAGTTTTCAACCATGACTAAGGTGGTCCCACACATTTTGCCTGACATGCCTATTTTTTTTATGAAGTGGTGCATTCATTCATTCATTCCACAAATATTTATTGTGCACCTACATACAAAGTGTGACTGGGATGGCTCAGGGTGATTCCAGTAGTCAACCAGAGATAAATAGAATTTTAGAATTGGAAAGGCTATCTAATACAACCTATACCTGAAAAAAAAATCCCCAGTACAATATACTCCCCAAATGGCCATAGGATGTTAGAATTTAGAACTAGAAAAGATCTTAGAGGTCATTTAGTACAACCCTCTCAGTTTTAAAGTTAAATTTTACTTTCAGAGTCACATTTTCTTTCTCCCACTTCCTTCTGCCCCTAATTGAGACAGCAGGAAAAACCAAACCCCTGTTACAAACATATATAGTCAAGCAAAACAAATTCCTCAATTGCCAATGTCCCCTTCCCCATCCCATGATTAAATATCCCAATCTGTACTCAATTCCATCACCTATTAGAAGGTGAGTACCACATTTCCTCATGTGTCCTCATGAGGCTGGTTATTGTGTTGATTTAGAGTTAAGTCTTTGTCTTTACAATACTGTTGTTGTTGTATGAATTATACTCCAAGTTCTCCTTACTTCAATCTGAATCAGTTCATATAAATTGTCCCATGTTTCTCTGAAACATCCCCTACATCATTTTATAACACAATAACATTTCATCATACACATAGACAGACAGACAGACAGACACACACACACACACACACACACACACACACACATATATACCACAACTTGTACAGCCATTCCTTAATTGATAGCTATCCCTTGTTTCCAATTCCTTACTACCACAAAAAACAGGTAAATTTTTTTTGTACAAAAGAGTCCTTTTCCTCTTTGATCTCTTTAGGACATAGACCTAATTGTGGTATGAGTGGATCAAAAAGTATGTTCAATTTAATAGCTTTGTGGGCAAAAATCCAAATTGCTTTCTAGAATGACTGGACCAATTCACAGCTCCACCAACAGTACATTAATGTACCTGCTTTCCCACAGCCCATTTGGCATTTGTCTTTGCCAATATGATGGCTGTGAAGAATTTCAAAATTCTTTGAAATTGCATTTCTCTAATTATTAGTAATTCAGCACTTTTTCTCATATTAACCCTCATTTATCAGGTGAAGAAACTGAGGATCAGAGATGTAACTAATCTAACCTCTGTCATAGCTACTGAGAATCTGAGTTATTTTCATGTCACAATGTGGTTTGAAAGTTAGGCTTCTCTTGGACAATGTACTGGTAACCAAAAGAGCAATGGATAGGTGTTAGGTACAAGCAGGCTGAAACACATTATCAATGAAGACTTATGCATAACAAGAGGCATAAAATAAATTATTCGGGAAAATAAATATCCTTCAGGAAATGTATGCTTTGAAGAGGAGGAAAGGAGTAAGACTAAAGGACAACAGATCAACAGTTGCAGCATTGCCATGACAGTCACAAAATGACCATCAATTATTCCCACTATGACCTTTGGCATTTAATATTCCCTGGGACTTCATTTCCTCATGTGTAAAAAGAGAAAGTGGAACAACATGGCTCTGAAAATCTCTTTTGGATCGGTCTACACTCTTATGACCTTTGCAGATGTAAGAGAATGAAGAGGAAAGTCACACACACACACACAGTGATCTGGGTAGATCCTTCATGAGGGTCAAGGACAAGAATTTCACAGGTTAGGAAGGAAAAGATATGTTGTGATTCTACACTATTGGAAGGAATATCCACATTGATGAGATCACAAATTCACTGAAATGCTAATGTGTAAAAACTATATGGGCTGTACATTTGCCTTGAATGAATTTCAGTTCAATAAATAGTTGCAAAGTACATTGGATATGACTACTGTGTGATACATATATAGTAGAAGAGACACAAAGATGATGTTTGACACAGCGGTAAATTGAGCCGCTGCTACACTCCTTCTGGGAAGTTTTGCTGTGATGTGTATATTCTGGAAATTAGTTAGAAAATTGTGACATAGGAATTGGGCAAGGATATTTTTCCTTTCTCACTTAGGAGAGAATGGCATAGCATCCTGACAGGCACTGAGGAAAGGATAATCTCTGACCTCTTACAGCAGAAGAGCCAATATTTATTATTGACCACCAGTATCAGTTGAGTTATTGGATGGAATGCTTGCCCTGCAGTCAGGAAGATCTGAGTTTCAATCCAGACTGAAACACTTACAGTTATCCCTTCCACATCACAAGGGTTAGGGAAGTGGCACCCTTGTGATCTGGAAAATTCATGTAAATTTTTTTTGGCCTGCCCTTTGTACCAGAGAAGAAATCTGAATTGTTATGGGATTAAAAGATAAAATATGTTGATATTATATAATACCATACATATATTTTGTGCATTTTTTAGTTTCTAAACTTTTTCTGTGTCATCTGCTGGCCTTCTTATATCATCTGCAGCTTCCACAAAACTCCCCTCAAATTCCCATTTAAGTTCTTATAATGACCTTCATTATATCAAAACCACAA
The DNA here is from genome assembly GCF_900497805.2 of Vombatus ursinus. NCBI lineage: Eukaryota > Metazoa > Chordata > Mammalia > Diprotodontia > Vombatidae > Vombatus > Vombatus ursinus. The sequence continues at coordinate 34,760,232 of NW_020954599.1, forward strand.
TGAGGAAAATTGTGATATGGAAGGAACAACTGTACTAGCTTTGTGACTTTGTGACTATAAGCAAGTCACAGCCTCAGGCTGCCTCAGTTTTCTCAACTGTAAAATAGAGAAAATAATAGCACCTATTTGCCAGGGGAAAAAAATGATTTAATATATGTAAAGTACTTTGCAAATCTTAAATCACTATGCAAATGCTACCTATTGTTATTATTATCAAAATCATAGGATTCCTCCTCCTCCTAAGTTTCTTCTCTGCTATACAAGAGCATTATCTAATCACAACTCTTCTGTATTTTTTAAAAGTATATTCCACCATAATTTAATTACTACCACTGGACAGATAGAAAGCTTACTCAGCCTACTCATTCATTCACTTGTATATAAGGAAAAAAAAAAACCCAAACTGAATTTCCTAGCATTCATAATATGGAGCTTGACTAAAGAATAGTTTCTAAGTACAGCTGAAATTGCAACCTCTGTGAAGGAAGAGAGAAGAGGCCGCAAGTTAAAAACACATAATGATTTAGTCCCAAACAAAAGTAAACCTAGTTTTATAACAACATGAAGCAGCAGTTCTATAACATCACCAAGCTAAATGCTTTCATGACTTTAAAAGCTTGTTATTTTCAAAACAGGAGCTAGGACAACTATGGAATAAATTGCATTTGAGAATTTAAGAGACAACTCTTTTAGAGCCTACTTCAGTGATGAAAGTGCCGTAGAATATGAATCAGGAATAATAATAGTTTTCAAATGAGGATTTTAAAATTCAAAATGCAATTCACTGGTTAAGCAGCAAACACAATTAAACATAATGAAAAATGGAAAACATACTCCCCTAGTCCATCAACTCTTTTACTTAAGTCTACAAATGTATATTAGATTTCACAGAAATCCCTAAAGGACTAAAACCCTCCTGTTGGACATCTCTCCATGATTTCCCCCTCTTCTTTATGATAAGTGATTGCAATTCACTTTAACATATATTTAAAAAGTCGATGGCAAAAATAAAAAATACACCTCCGATGATCATGGTAGACAAAATATACTTAGGTGTGACTAGTAAATAGAACCACCATTTATATTTAAATGTGTAAATTTTTCCCCTACTCAGCAGAACAGGTGGTGCATGTGTAGTGTATAGCAAACAGAAATTCTTTTGGCTGCCGCTATGTGAGAGTGTGGATTCCAAATACGGACACTGTCATTCCTTCTTTATTTTGACTACCGCATGAACTGCAAGTCTTAATGCCAGCTGACAACTACACGATACTCACCCGCTAAGTGTCAGCCTCTGTCAACATGTCACATTTAAAACTAGGAAGTTGAATAATTCAGCCCTATACACTCATTCTAGGTCTCCCATTTTGAGCACTTTTGATTATACCATTGGGGGAAAAAAAACACTTTTTTCCCCCTTTTCCAAATCCAAATTCAAGATAGGACCAGTGGTAAATGAAACCATTAAAAGCAAGTGAATTTTGGATGGCATAAATAAAGCACAGACTTTGAGTGACATTTTCAAGAGCAAAAGATAGAAAGAGCGAAGACATTTAAATGAAGCAACGTCTTTAAATTATAAATAAATATGAAGGGAATGTTGCCTAAACTCGTTTTTCACCATTTAACCAATGAATGTGTCTTCTTGTGCAATTTAGAAAATGTTCCCCCCATTGAAAATTCAGGGAAAAGAGACACACTGACTGCACTATATAATATCTAAAAACAAAACATCAGTAGCTTAAGATATACATAATTTGTCTCCAAATTGCACATTAGTCTTTCACATATAAGGATGGAAAACTATTCAAGGACAGACTTCTAATAGTTATTGTAAAGCATTAAACTTATTGAGCCTGTTCTCTTAAGAAGATGATGGACAGAGTCCATGTACTTGTATAATGAAGAAATAAATCCTTTTTGTACTTACTTCATTGGAGAAATTGTTCATGAACAGTTACCCTTATGTATGCATCCCATGCAATGCTGACAAGTTCAATTTCAACTTGGGTTAATGGCCACATAAATGCTGTTTACACAAGTTACAGTTGCTTGGAGGCAGCAATGATTTTTATCTTTTTCTATGTTTTGCATTGCTAGATAGGTTTATTCTAACTTGCTGTTTAAGGGATTGTTCTCCCCTTTAGACTGGTGGGTAAATCTAATTAACATTAATGAGAGTTCTGAGCACATATTGACAGGATAATAGACCTTTCAGGATGGTGCCTCCCCTCTTGCACTACCACTCCCCTCTTGCATACTAGCTGATTATTTCATTAGGCAGCAGTATAAACCCAAGTGGGAGAACACACACTTTGTGCAAATTAAAGGGAAAAGCTGCATTTGTCCACATTTTCACTTATATTAGGCTACCCTTCCCCTCTCCACTTACTTCAAGAAATCACACTCACTGGGGAGTCTAATTCTCCTTAGATTAGAACCTTAAAAGGATATTTTCCCAATCTTCCCTGAATTAAATGCCCTCTCTTACCCCATCTTGAATTGTACAAAGCCTCATTTCAATTTAGTATGAATAAGACTCTAGGGAATCACTGCAAATTGTTGTAAGGCTTAGGTTACTTTGTGGAGCTTGTTGTCCTCATGTTGGATTTGATTAGCTGGAGCAGGAGGAATGTCCACTAGCAAACGGTCATTGAGTTGGTGTGGAAGTTTGTCTCTTCATTAGAAATAAAATTTGAACTTTTTATTGATTTTCATATTTTCCTCAAAACCATCTGCTGATTATCTGCATGCCTAAGTAATATACTGATATTAAAGATTATAATTAAATTTTACCTGAATTTAATTTCCCTTGCCTCTTTAACTCCATAAAAATAACCTCTGTATTTTCATAGGCATATTTACATTTTTATTTCATGTATTTATAGGTCAAATTGGATAATTTAGAGTTTTCATATATTTTTTGACAGTGAATTTATACTCCAATATTAGTATGATCAGATATACACATATATGAAAAACCCACAATGACATGTATTATACATGCATAAGCATATGAATATCTCTGGAGCAGAGACTAAGTTGAAGAGGGATTTGCCATCACTGGTCAACTCCCAGGATGCTTTTTTTTTGCAGATGACATTGTGATAAATGTGCCAAACTATGCAGCATTATAGAGCTTCTTGAAAAAGATCCATAATCGCTCAAAACTTCACTGCCTAGCCTAACTCTCTCTGTCTTTCCATCTCTGTCTCTTTCTCTCTACCTTCGTGTCTTTTTCTTCATTCCCCACCCCATCTATCTAGTCTGAGTGTATAGTTAATTCTTAAGGAAAATATATGAAAAACCCTAATTTTTAAGAAAAAAATTACATTGTGTACAGATATACATAACTACATGTGGTATATAAGCTACTTGGCTAAATGAAGTGAGATATGAGGATATTTTTCCAAAACTCAACCATTAAATAAAACTATGTATATCCATACAATGAGATACTATCATGTTTACCTATCAGTGTATACCTCCTTTCAAGAATGCATACTCAGAAGATTAATTTGAAGTCAGTTTTTTTTTTTTCCCCAGAAACATGCTAGATTGTGATCTTTGGTGGAATAAAGAGCCTTATAAGAAATTTCAAGAGTTAAAAAGTATAGTTCTGGTTGAATTTAGTACTCTTCCTCTTTTGGGAGATAGTTAAGAAGAGTTTGACCTGTTTAACCATGCCATGGCCAAAGCCTTAATCCTAACAGATTCATTTTACAGTTCAGATTTTGCCACTGATAGTACACTAATTCAGAGACATAAGGTCAACACACTCAAGCTAAAAGAATTTTTTTCTTTCACTAAGAACTTTTAGTAGCAAAGATAGCATAAAATTCTATATATAAAAATATTAACATGATTCCAAAATAATTATTTTATTCACTTAATATTATTCCATCTCAACAGTTACAAATTCCTAAGTATATTAAGAGCTAATTAATTTGTTAAAAAAGGTAACAACAATACTAGTTTCTTATTTCAGATTTTAAAAATACTTTGCACAATGAACTAATTAACAAAAGAACAATCTTTTAAAAGCCCTTGCATAAATGTCTCAATGAATTTGCAGAGTAGATTGGGAAGAAATCTAGATTATAGGTCACAAATTTTATGATTATAAAGTATGTGCTACTTCTTTTCAAAATAAAACATAATTCTTTTAAATAAAAGTATGGTAATGTTTTTCATTTTAATAATGTAAAAATAAGTATTCCCTTAGTCTAGGATATGAGTATTATCTAGTTATAATGAAAACTGGTAGAATGACATAATGAAACCATTCTTAGATGTAGAGTCAGGATACTTGGTTTCAAGTCTGAACTCTGATATTATGTGACCTTGAGAGAGTCACTTCATTTCTATTACCTCAGTTTTCTCATCAGCAAAATGGTATTCTAGCTACCTCATGGACTGTCATGAGTAAAACATGATATATGTTTTGAAAAACATCATAAATATGTATATATGATGTCATTTTCCTTAGCAAAGTTGTTGCACCATGGACAAGGACAAAGAAGGCAATGAACTATGTTAGCACTAGATAAGAACAGCACTAATTTGCTAACAGTTGAACTGCCAATATAGGCTTACAGAAGAGGCATATGATGTGTGATTTGAGGAGGAAGAAGAGCAGACAAGAATGTCGGTAGTGATAGATTGGCCATTATGATGGAACTTTGTTGCCTTTGGAAGTTAAATGACATGGTGGAGAACCTCTCAATTTTGAAAAGGATGTGGGTGAATTTTTGGAATTCCTGGGAAATTCCTATTGAAGCTTTGTCAACTTTGTGTCTTTCTAAGGCTACCTTTAAGAAGAAAGCTAGAGGAATTGTATATGTTTATGTTTCTCTTACCTTAATCTGTCTTATGTATTGTGGCTAAACATAGTATATAAATCTCCCAGAATCAGCTGAATTTGTAAGGATAAATTCTCCCTGAGATGTTCTAGGTCTAGATCTCCAACACTGCTCCTGAGCCTTTTCCCTCAACATAGCCTAGGTATGGTCTGGAAGCAATAGCTAATAGATGTCTTAAGTTGACCATCATAAATAAACATCCACATAGAACACACACATACACAAAATATTGTGTGTGTATATATACATATACACACACTATATATACATATATACATACTATATATACATATATATCCACTTTTTATACCCATTGCCCACTTTGTCATGTTCAAAATCTATTACCCAGTGAGGTAATGTTATCTTATCCTATATAATTTTGATACAATTAAAAATATAAGTTTGAAAAAAAATGAAGTTTTGGGGGTGATCAGTCAACAAATATCCAGCAATTGCCTGCTATGTAAAGGCACTGTGACAGATTGATAATAGGATTTAAAGATAAGGAAGACACAGTTTTCGCTCTTTGGTAGTTAATAATCTAATAGGGCTATAATATATACGAATAACGTTAAGTCAGAATGTGATAAGTGACTAAGAGAGGCGTACACAAAAGGCCATAAGATTTCAAAAGAAGGAGAGTTGACAGTTGATTGATAAGGGTGGCATTTTAACAGGTATAAATGGTAGGGAAAAATTGTTCACCTAGGAAATAGCACAAGCAAAGGCTTGGAGGGAGGAAAGTAGAGGATATGCTGCTGGAGATAAGTAACACAATAAATAAAACAGTAAATTGTACAATCATAAGTAGAGTACAATACAGTACAATAGAGTAGTAAAGATAGAAGTACAATCCTAGGTATGTAAAGCTGGAAAGATAGCTTGGAGATAAACAGTCAGTGGAAGGCATTAACTACTATTCTGAGGAATTTAGGCATTAGGCAATAGGGAGCCCACTCTTACCCCTTCTCCACCACTTAATTGCTCTATCCTTTAGGAAACTTTCCAAATCATTAAATTGCTACCTTCCCATTAACTAAGCAACTGATTCAGGCATCCAGTGATTCCCTACAATGCCTTTGCCTTCCTTAAACATTTGGAAGAGAGTACATAATGAAGCTGAAAGAGCACTCAGTTTGGAGTAAGAAGAGCTGGGGTTAGATCCCAACTCTGCCACTTACTGCCTCCATGACCTGGGCCCTCACTTTAGCTCTCTGTGCCCATTTCTGCATCTGTAAAATGAGGGGATTGGATTAGATGACCTCTATGGTCCCTTTCTGTTCTATGTCTGTGATTATATTTCATCCTTACACAATCTATTCATTTCTCAGAATCATGTGTTCCATTATGCTATGGAAGTGTTTGAGAACTGGTCGTAATTTCAGGTCAAATCATTCAGCGGCATTCTTTGTACATTGTTCAACAACTGGATTTACTGATACCTTCCGGCTTCAGCTTTCCATTTCACATCATGGATGGGCCAAACTTGATTAGTTTGACTTACTGATAGAACAGGTTGGAGGTAATTCTCCTATCAAGTAATAGTAAACTTATATCCTGACCTTACTGATATGTATAATGTTTACTATTTCATATGTTCAATCATTGTTGCATAATAATATAATATATAATCGTAATTACATAATGCATATCATTTCAGAAATATATAATATATAACATCAGAAATAGAAAAAATCAGAGCAGTTGTTGAATTCATAGTAGGTGCTTAATAAATATTTGTTGATTGATTAATTAAGAACCAGATCTTCATGAAGGATGGAAGACCTAGTCCCAGGCTTGTTTCATTAATTCTCCTATATTCTGTATCTAGATTCCTCTACTTGCTAACTGGCTAAAATATTTGATTGATGCAGAAACCCCCAAATAAGCTGTTCATCCTACTTAAATTCTTTTTATTCTTACCTAAACAAATACTGAAGAGAATGGGCATTTGCATAATCCATACATACATTATGCATATATATGTACATAAATATGAAAAAGAGGACTGTAGGTAAAACTGCAGGTGTCTATAACATACAGCTTGCTTTTAAGAATGTAATAAGATAAACCTGTGGCTTTAAAAGTTTGCTTCTTGTCTGGCCTTCTTTCTGTCTTTCTTTTTATTCAACAATAACTCTTTCTAAAGGAAATCTATGTATGTTTACCCTTAAGAAGCATCAAGACTTTGACCTTAAACTTTAGACTGCTTTCCCTAGACTGACACTTATTCAGAGCCCAAGAATGGAAACACAGTGTCTGAGCAGTTTTCAGTATGTAGGTGGGACAACCCTCAAAGACATTTTCTTGCCTTTGAAATAATTTTTGTTGCTGTCATGGAGATAAGTCTCAGAAAATGTTTTGACCCAACATGTCTGAGCAGTGGCTCTCCATAGACATACATGTCTGATGTGGCTTTTTGTTGCCTTGAACTGTATTTTTCCAGAGGTCAGGGGCCATGTCATCACTTACTGTTTTTCCAAGGTGTAGATTTAATCAATGCTCTTGGGGTGGCAATAACAGACTTGGAGGTTCCTGCTCTACTAACCCTCAACCTTTGGTAATTCCTCCCATCCACCTCCTTTATCGTTTCTCTTGAGCTGCCAAATACTGCTGAGAGAAATAACGAGATTGTGTTGAATGGACTTAATAAAAATGTGTGCTATTTGTCCTCAGTTGAACACAGTGATCCTTTCAATAATCTATTTGATTTTGTATTACATTTCTCACAGCCATTCTACATCTTCTCCTGCCTTCTCAAACTCCAAATCAAGTAGATTTTCCTCTATGGAACAGATGACATCCCTCCTACTTCACTGCAAACATTGAGGCCATCTGATGTGAACTCCCCATCAACTTTCCTCCTCTGTTACTCTCAAACTCTCATTGAGCTTACCACTCTTCCTTCCTTTTAGTCTGAGAGGAGAAAGTGACTTTAGGTCATCTACCTGGACCCTTGATCTCATTTCTTCCTTTCTCCTTTGTGACTACATTTCTTCAGATTTACCCTCTTTTTCCCATCTTGAATCACCTCCTGCCCCCTTAGCTTACAAATATGTTGAAGTTTTTATTATTCTTAAAGTAAAAATAAGCAACAACCCTTTCCATGGCTATCAAAGTACTTCTGTTGATCCCATTTCTTGTCAAAGTTCTAGAAATAATTTTGAATTCTCTTTTTCTTGTCTATCTCACCAATTCTCCACAAGGTTTTGTAATGTGGCTTCTATCTATACTACTCTATTCAGATAAAGGTTTCTTAGGTCAGTCAAAATCTTCTTATTGTCAATCTAAAAACTTCTTTTCTGTATGCATATTTCTTGATTTTGAAGAATTTCACATTATGAACCAACTATGTCTCATGGGTAGCATCCCCCCTTTTGGGGGGGCTTCCATGGCACAATATTCTTATGGTTCTTAACTCCTTTTTTCTGTCTTATTTCCTGGATCCTCATCTCCACCTACCGCTTAAAAGTGGGTGTCAACCAAAATTTCTGTCTGTCAAAAATTCCTGTCAAACTTCTGCCAAATTTTTGCCTCTTTCTCTTTCTCCATCTTTTTTGGTAATATTTTTACTCTCATGACTTCAATAAGCACACTATGCAGATGACTCACAAATATTTAATCACTTTCCCAAAGTTCTTGTTCTTTGTTTTAAACTTCCTACTAGATATCTATGAAATGCTAAGATGAGTTGACTTTTGGGCACATTGAGTTTGTTGTGTCAATGGGACATTGCATGTGATTGGTCCATTGACACTTAAAATTAAATGTGCTTAAAACTCAAGATTCTGGGTAAGGAAATCTCCTCTAGTTAAGCAGGTCAGCATCTTTTCTTCAACTTAAAATCATACAGAAAGTTGCCTTGAATATTGAGAAGTTAAATGACTCATCTGGGACCATATTACCATGAATGTGTCAGAGATGGAACTGGGACCTGGGACATCCTGATGTTGAGATCTGTTCTTTATCCATCATCCACACTGCTTCTCTTAATTTTTTTTAAGTTAGAAAAGAGACTTGCTTATTCAGCAAATGCGGTTTGGGAAAAAATATATTTTTTTTGCTGTTCGCATACAATTCCCAGAAAAGTAATGAATTTATATGTTGTATAATATTTAAGGGTTTTGGGTCTTTCCCCAACAAATTGATAGATTACTCTCTCTCCTTTTTTTTGTCTAGAACTATAACTTCATTGGTATAGGGAACTACACAGTGTTATATGGTTCATCAAAATGTTAGGTTTCTTTAAGATTCCTGGATTTTTTTCAACTGAGGGCTAATTATTCATTGCTTATACACTACCTGAACTGGAAATAACTTTTTAAAGCATGTACCAGTCTTTCTGTCCTCCCTACAACTAGACTTTTGGGTCCCACAGTCATATAGTTTCAGAGCTTAGAGCTCTGTTCAGAGAGACAATGTCAACTTATTCTGCAAATAGAATTTTTCTTTTCCCAAAGTAAGTAATTTTGGAATTAACACCATAGAAAACTGTACCTGGAAAGCTCGAAGACCCAATGGTTAAAAATATAATTTGATTTCTTCATCTACTCTAAAGAGAATGCAAGTGGGAAAAAAACAACAACTAAAAATGGCACTGAAAATGCTTCCTCAAGATTTAGTTATTTTTGTTCTATTTTGTTTTGTTGTTAATTAGTCATATAATCTGCCACTGTGGGACTTCTTTCATGTAGGGGCCTAAACATAAAAAGATCATATGGATATGGTTCCTGTACCAGAATTTCCACCATAAACAGCATGATATGTCCAGTATATCTTGTCTCATTTTATATAATAGATGACTTCATTATAGGCAAAATGAAAACTTGGAACAAAAAGCATATGTGGATGAATCTAATGTCCATGATTGTACATATATATAGACACACACATGTATAGATATATGTGTATATGTATATATACATAAACTTATGTCAGGGATAGATTGTCAAGATGAATGAGTTAGCTTCAGAATCAAATAGGAGGAAGAGATCAGGCTGGTTGGTCTTTGGGGAATTGCGAAGCTCTTTTTTATAACTGTAAACTCCAATGGAAACAAAGTTTTTTTTAAGAGCAACAGTCTGCTGGTGTAGTTTTATGGTAGCAAGACATGAGATTCAACAGTCTCTAAAGAATTAAAAATAAATATCACACAGAGGCCAAGAGAGAGGCCCACGATGAATGTCAACAGACTGCCAAAAATAATCAATGAGGAATTTCAAAGAAGAAATGGAGTAAAAGATGTAATCAAGGAAATAGATGAAGAAGAGAAGATGAACCAATCAGGTAGTGAGGGGGATAGATGACAGGAGGATGGAAGGTTAGAATGCTCTTCTGGTACCCACCCTCTCAAAGAAAGCAAAGAAAGCATGTGGCAAGCTTATATGAACTTATAGACTGCACCTGCATGCCCTACCTATTTTTTCAACTGCAGGAAGCAGGATGACCCTCCTATGTTAACCTCTAATCTCATTTTTGTTACTGTTCAGTTTTTCAGTCCTGTCTGACTCTTCATGATGCCATTTGGGGTTTTCTTGATAAAGACACTAAGAGCGGTTTGCCATTTTCTTTTCCAGCTCATTTGACGGATGAAGAAACTGAAGCAAACAGGATTAAGTGACTTGCCCAGGGTCACACAGCTAGTAAGGGTCTGAAGCTAGATTTGAACTTATGAAGAGGAGTTTTCCTGACTCCAGGCCCACCACTCTATCCACTGTGCCACTTAGGTAATCTCATTACTATGCTGCTAACTCTAGCCTTGACTGACATTACTTTGCTCAGCTTCCTCTCATCTCTGATTGGAGGGCTGGAGGGTGGAAGTCCAAACTCTTCCCAGTGCTCTCCTTTTTAGAAGGCAGAGACTGGGCTTTGGGGCACAATCCACTATGCATCTGCTGTCCTGCCCGTTTTTTTTTTTTTTCCAACGCTATGGAACCCTTTGCTGCGTGCCTACTTGTGTCCCACCCCCTTCTCTGCCTCCTTTTGTGTGTTATATCTCTCCATTAGATTGCAAGCTCCTTGGAGGCAGGGACTAGCTTTCTTTTTATTAACTATATCCCTAGCACTTAGTACAGTGCCTGGCACATAGCAGGCACTGAATAAATGTTGATTGGATTAGAATAGTTTCATAGAAAGGCATAGATGGGCTGAAATCTGCATCATTGGAAACAAAGTACAAATTGATTAGTTCATTTTAAGTATTATGTATTTGAGGGAGGTGCATGCAGATTCACAACTCATTTGTTACTGACCAAGTTTTTGAGAGGTAAGGTGACTTGCTTAGGGTTACTAAACTAGAAAGTGGTCGAGGCTGCACCTGAACGCAAGTCTTCATGACTCCATGACTGGCAATCTGCCCAGTAATACTATACTCCCGTTATTATTTATACCTTGTTTTTAGGGTGTCAAAGCAGATTTCAAGCGCGAAACACTGAATTAACACATTGTTACCACAATTTCATTTTCATGTTGGACAAATTGTAATTCCATCCACCAAACATAACGAACTACTATATTTATAATAGGGCAGCTAAGTGGTGCAGTAGATAAAGCCTGGAGTCAGGAAGACCTGAGTTCAAGTCTGGATTCAGACACACTAGCTTTGTGCCCCTGGGCAAATAACTTAATTCTGTTTGCCTCAGTTTCCTCATCTGTCAAATAAACTGGAGAAGAAAATGGCAAACCATTCTAGTACCTTTGCCAAGAAAACCACAAATAGGGTCATGAAAAGTCTGACGTGACTGAAATGACAAAAATACAACAACATTCATAATAATGTGTAAAGACTAGGAATATAAAGATGAAAGATACCACAATCTCTACTCTTAAAATGTTTATTATTTATTAGGACTGTAGGAATATACCAAAATAATTATGATACGTAGGAAGAATTAGTAAGATTATTTTGGTAGATACAAAAAAGATAGGCTGGAGAGAGGAAAGCCTCAAAGAAGGAAGACCAGTTAGCAGGCATCTATGATACTCTTGATGAAACATGATTAAGGCCTAATACCTGGGGTGGGAACCTGTGATCTTGAGGCCACATGTGGCCCTCTAGATCCTCAAGTGCAGCTCTCTGACTGAATCCAAACTTCATAGAACAAATATTTTAAGGGGTATCTATGCAGCCGAAATTTGTACTGCCCACAACACTAAATTTCAGAGCTCAGAAAACTGAGGCACAGCGTAAGTTATATCAAATGCATCTGCAACTTCAGGTGATTTCCACAGGATCCTTTCCATGTGTCCTTCAATAAATGTTTATTTAATTGCAAGTCTTTTGTGTATACTTCTTCCAAAACCTTGCAGCTTGAACCCGAGCCTCGATTGGCTCTAACGTAGGGTAAAATTGAAAAAAGGTGGTAGATTTGAGAAATATTGCAGAGACAGAACCTATAGGACTTGGTGTCTGATTGTATGTAGTGGAAGAGGGAAGAAGAAATCAGACTGAAGCCTGGGCACCTGAAAAGAACGTTTAGCTATTGTAAATGAAGCAATTGAGAGAAGGGGCACCTTTAGGGGGGGAAGATGGTAACTTCAGTTTTGTCATGTAAAATTTAAGGTGTTGGGAGGATTTCAGGATTGTGATATTTAACAGACAGTTGGAGATGTAGGGCTGATATCCAGGGGAGTTTTTGAGGCTGGGGAAAAAAATTGAGAGTCATCCACATAGGTAATTGAAACTATGGAAGTGATGAACTAGCCAAAGGAGTAAGTCTAAAAAGAGAATGTCAAAGATACTTAAGAGATTTCCACTTAGGGGGAAAAGGAGAGTTAGGATAATGATGAATTATCAAGAGACTGGGGAGCAATTGGAGAAAGAGGAAAATTAGAGAATCAGAAAAGAGTAGTGTCACAGAAGTCAAGAAAGCAGAGAGTGGCTAGGATTAGTTAATCTACCATGATAAATGCTATAGAGTAGTCAACAAGGTTAAGAAATGATAAAAATGCATTATACTTATTTATTAAGAGTTTATTGGTGAACTTGGGGGCAATTTCATTAAAATAATGAGTCAGAATTTTGCTAGACAAATTAGAATTGCATAAAGTTTGTTTTAGGCATTTAAGTTAATAAAAATCATCTTGAGAGGGTATGAATAGACTTTTTGCACCTCAAGATACCTCTAAGGAAGAATTGATGTCCCTATGAAGACCGTTAGGTCAGATTTCATTGCTCAGGATATGAGTCCTAAATCAGCTGTATGGCTGGGAAAACCTTGTGTGAATGTTGAACTTGAATTTTAATCAGTAGGCAATGGCCCTATCATTTAGATAGCCAGGATGTTTAGATAGGAATCAGGCACTCTTTGAAAATATTACTGATTTTGCCTTTAAATAGGATTGCAAGCCTGAGACAGAAAAATAAAGTATTCACAATGGTTTAGCATAATAGGAAGAAATGGAGGATATGGAAATACAGGGGAATAGGGTGTGAAGAGATCTCTCATGTCTATTTCCTTTTCTTAAGCAGAACATCACCTGCTCCTCCACCTCCAACCCACATATATACTTTCTTAGAACTGCTACCAAATTGAAAAGAGGGGTACACTATGCAGGAATAAAGATGTATGAGAGGAATTCTGCTGTATTTCTGCGTTACTCCACGGGAATGAAGGGAAGGACCAGAAAGGGATCATATAGCTTTTAGATTATTGACTTCTGTTTTCTTGGTGGTTGACTACTTCTTAGTTGTATGTGTCAAATAACTGGGTAAAGTTCCTTTGATTGGGAAAATTTATTAGACTCTCCCATCTTTACACTTACAGAGAATGAAACTCAATAATTTCCCAAATGCCAGAAGATTATATTTGGATAAACTAGCATTTATCTAGAGTATGTATACTTTACATATAACAGGTTCTCATGAAATCAATGAATTAATGAGTGAATTAATATAGGAAACAGTATTTTGAAACTGTTTTTCCTAACATAAGACTTTTTTTCCTTTGAGGTATCCAAGGGGTTATTTACTGATTTTATGTAGATTCCCTTGAATTCTTAAATGACCTAAAACCTACAGACACACACACACACACACACACACACACTTTTTTTCCTTACTACTCAAATAATGGTGAATTATGATTTAAATATTTTGAAGTGAGAGACCACATGGTTTAATGGAAACATCATTAACCCTGGAGTCAGAAGTTCTGGGTTCAAGGCTTAGCTCTGCCCTTGACAAGCCTCCTACCTTCTTTGAGTCTCTGTGCATTGTACAGTAAGAATAATAATACCTACCTTTATAGGTTTGTTGTATCATCTGATATAAAGGATGTGAAAGTGTTTTTAAAGTTGTAAAGCATGTATTTAAAATACAGTTATTATTTGTCTTATTGTAGAAGTTTTTAAAATAGTGTAGAAAATTATGTCAATAAAAATATTACTCATTCCTCCAAAGTTTGGTAGCTTGAAGGAGAAATGTAATCTTCCATTAAAACAATTTGTATCTGTAAATATCATCCATAATGAAATGTTTTTTCAGGGTTACGATTTTTTAAAATCTTGGCATTCCCAACTGTGTTATCCTCTCAATCCATATATTTTTTTGCATTCCAAACCCTTGTCCTATGCATACTCTTATGGCTATGCATATGCATAAATGTCTTCCCATATGTTTATCCTACACAGAAAGAAAGAGAAATTCCTGGGGGGTATTTGTGAGTGTCTCCATGTGGAAACATGTTCTGTAGGCATTTATGCACAGTATTACTTGTACCCAGTGTAAAATAAAATTATTTGACAATTATCTAATTTGATGGGGCCATTGTGGGGGCTGGACAATCTTTGTACTTCCAATACAATTATGTACCTTTAGTGTGAGTCACACAGAAAGAAAAAGCCAATTTTTAAAGTAAGGAAATAAAATGTATTAAAGAGTGAACCCTCATTTTCTGGTAATAAATGTAATTAATATATATATATATATATATAGTTATGTGCATATATGTATATATACAATGTACCTGTATACATTTATGGCCATATGTGTATGGATATACTTAGCACACTTAGCACAATGCTTGGTACGTGGTAAACATTTAACAAATGTATATGGAATTAAATATCTACATAGTTTTATTATCTACAACTACATCCATCACTAATGTTTTCTCTGAGGTGGCATTAAAGTGACCCTGGTTTCTCAAAGGTTGTGCCAAGCAGATAAGTTCCGATCATATTAAACTGGAAAGGATTTGAGTACTGGCACCAGGGAGGAAGTCTGCCTGATTTCTAAGGACTAGCCTTGTTAAGTTCAGAGAATCTCAGCGTCAGATTAGTATCATAGTGTTAGCAGTGGTATCCTAGTAAATGTTTTAACAACTGGCTCTCCTCAAATGTAACCTTTGTTATTAATTGTTTGCCTGTTTCAGAGATTTAAATACTAATAGTAAAAATTTAACAATAGAAGGAGACAGACATAGAGGGGAGACAGAGACACAGAGACAAAAAGAGAGGGAAGAAATAGACCAAGAGAGAAAGAGAGAGAGAAAGTATGAGCTGGATCCAACACACCTTGCTGCTAGGTGATATATTTTTTCATTCCCAAGAAGTTAACTAAGAATGAATTCACATCAATGGAGGGAATACTCCCATTGTGAAATCAAAGACTTTTGAAAAAAGGGTATACATATCACGTGTTTAGGAACCTTAATTATCTAATAGTATATTATTATCCAGCATTATCCCAGGTATTGAATAATGTTGGTGCTAACTTCTCATTGAAATTATAATAGGTAAATGTGTAATATTTGGAATGGCAGTGTTATATGATAGAAAATACATAAACTCAAAAGTCCAGAGTTCAAGTAAATCATGGCTCTGCAAATTGGAACTTTGAACAATTATTTAACTTGTCTCTGCTATGGTTTTGTCATTTGTAATTGTGAGCAGTACCAACAGCAGTATTTACCTCCCAGGCTGTTGTGAAGATCAGGTGAAATAATTTATAGAAAGGGCTAGAGAAAGGTCAGCCATATTATTCATCCTGCTCCAGTCACTTACTAGACTAACTGTGCCTGTCAGGGACAAATAACCTCTTGAGCTTCAGAGTCCTCTTCTATACAACAAGATAATAATACTTGTAGTACCAGTTGAGATAAAGTATATACAACACTTATGCAATACATAAATGGAAGATTGTACTGTTGTTTTCAAATATTTGAAGGGTTTGAATAGAGCCAGTACCCTAAGAGGGGGGTATGGTATTCAATAATTTATACTTGTTACTAGTATTCATCAGAAGTTAGTTCATTCTTAGTTTTCAAAGAGGACTAATGACGTTATGGTATGATGTCTTGACTTGCACATGAACTGGATTCAAGTGAGGCAGAGCTGCACAAAGCCTTCAGCCTCATTCTCTCTTCCAGAGTCATCGAAGTCCAGTGACAAGACAAAAGTCGGGATGACTAATGATGGGCTGGGATGCAGTGGATGACTTTGGTGTCTTTGATGCCTGACTGAACTCTAAACACTCCACAGTGCCTGCTTCAGCTACCTTCACGACCACTAGAACAAATTGCTCTCATTTGCCCATTCTGTTGGGGAAATCTTTGTATGCTAATTCACCGATGGGCATCAGGCCTATTGGTTACTCTCAACCTGGTTTAGCCTGACTATCAACACAGTTAATTAGAGTGTGGCCTCTGAGCATGCTACAGCTTCTTGGAGCCACAGGTGAGAGTTGGGTGAAGGTGGACACCAAAGAAGGACAATTAGCCCTGAAAAGGGCTCAGCAAGCTCTCTCACGAGAAGTGCTAGTCCTCGCTGAACACCTCATAGAAATAAATAGCCAACATTTTAAAGTAAATAAATATATAAATATCAGCGAACCTTACATTTTTCTTGCACTAGTAACAAATATAAATGTACCAGAAAAACAGATAGAGAATCTTGAAATAGTTTTGGTTTTAGTCCTTTTAAGTTAATACCTAATTGCATACCCCTTTTTTCTTCATCTTATAAAAGTCCTACCAGTAGAATTTCTAGCAACCCCTTTGGGTTCACTCCCTCAACTGACACTGGCACTAGCCAACTAGGTCCCCAGAGAAGCAGCTGCTATTTCAAGGATAACCAGTGTGAACCCCAGCCACTGGTGTGCTTCTCCTTAACAATCAGTCAGTAAATTCAATTAGCTTTTTGAAAAGGCATTTATTCAAATTGAATAGGAAGAACGGTAGTTTAAAAAGCATTTCCCCCTGCAAAACTTGAAGTATACTCTATTCTTCCTCAAGTATGTATATGGTCTATTGAGTGAAGAGCGGGCAGTTGGCCTCATTCTTCTTGGGACACAGGCTCTCTGCTGGCTGGCCTCAATCTGTTGCTAGGGGAGCCATTAGAGCTCTTAGCTTTTGGGCCAGCTCCTTGCTGGGCTTGGCTGCAACTGCTCTGAACCCCAACCTGGCAGTTTGCTTGGCCAATGGACAAACTGCTTAAATGAGTCTGGCAAGTCACTCTGTCAGTGGGCAGCTGCTGTCATATTGAGTAGGAAGGATCCCTCAATTCACTGGGTTCTGTCGCTGCTGGATGGGTCAATCTACTGGATTCCTTGGGCTTGCTTTTTATCATTTCAAGGTTCTTAGTTGGATAGGTGTTACAAAGCTCTTTGTTTCAGCAGAAGCCTCTCCTTTTTGACTCACTTAGGGCTTGGTGCTAAAGTTTATCCCATCTAGTCAGTAGATGGGAGAGGTCTGGAGTCACTTCCTGGTAGATAAAACTTCTTGGTTCATAGGCACTTTCCCTCAATGAGGGACTCTACTTTTCCTAATGATTGACAACCCGTTACACTTCCCAGATTTCTATCTGGGTTTTAGGGAAATGAGTGGCTAGGATTAAGCTATGGAAGCAGTTTATATTCCACATCCTATATCCTATCTATTGTTTCTGAGGGCCTTTTCATATACCTAGAATCTCTTTAAGCCTCAGACCATTTTTAAGTGTTTCCTTAAATCTTAAACCATTTCTGTTTCCTTTACATCTTAAAGGGCTTTCCATTTACATTTAGAAGTCTATTTTTTGTTCCTTCTAAGTTTAAGCTTTGTTGAAGTCCATTGGAGTATACTCCTTGCACATTATACAGTGGAATGAGTGCTACCCTGGGAGTTGGTGGTCCTAGATTTGAAACCTAACTCTGCCACTTAATACCTGAATGATTTTGGGAAAATCATTTAACCTCTTTGGGCCACCAGTAAAATGAGGAAAATGGTACCCAAGTACCCAGCATTTCTAACTAATAAGATTTAATTCATGGTCAGATTTTTTTTTTGGTCTAGAACTGTGATGGGTATAGTGTACTTGCTGGTGTGGAAACTTCCTTCCCTTACGTAGATCACTGACTCACATAACTGATAATTTTAGGGGATTTCCTGGGAACATTAAGGTAGTCTCCATTTACCACTGGTCACAGGCCAGTATGTTTTGGAGACAGTACATGCAAGGATCTAGGTCTTCTTTACTGTAAAGTCAGCCCTTAATCTACCACACTGTGCTATAGTGATAAGTATCAATCAGACTGAAATTGAACTTGATTTAAAAAAAAACAACACTGTTGTCCTCATGCTTCATGCCAGCCCACCATTATTAAACTTATGGTGTCATGGAAAGACTTGGGGGATGGGGTGGGGGAAGATGTAGGGGATCAGAAGACTTGGGTTTGAATTCTGCTACTTTGTAGCTCTGTCACCTTTAACAATCTATTTATTCTTCCGAGTCTCACTTTTCTTATCTGCAAATGTGAATAACAGTTTTGTTCCCAGTCTCTCTGAATTGTTATGATGGAAAAACTTGGTAAAACTACAGTAAGAGAGCTATATAAATGTGATTGGTTTTGTTTTGTTTTTTGTAATAGTTAACAAGAACGTCACTCCAGATAAGTTGATTTAGCCTCTATCAAAGATATGTCATTATAAGTAATAAGTACTGAATTATTTACAAATCAAAATCATTTTCCAGCAATAGTTTTTCATCTTGGCTTGTTCTTTGCAATAACAAATCTCACAGAACTACAGTATGCTAGTTTACATGGGTACTGCCAGAACTGCCAATAACTCCTCTTGGTATTGTGAATCTGCCTCAGGCAACTGATACTTTGGGAAAGTATAATTAAAGCCTTTTGAAAAAATCTTAGCACCAAACTAAAATGGACTTTAGGTCTTATCACATTGTCTGGGGAAAAAACAAAACAAAACCCAACTGCCTTAATAGCGAGAGTAACATGAGCTGGTCATTTTTGCTAACTTTCTCAGAGTCAAAAATTTGCTTCTCATAAAAGGGAATAGAATAACTTAATCCGCAATTTAAAAGAAAATGAAGACCAAACATGAAAGAAACTAAGTGATTCCTCTACTGGGTGGTGAAATGAATGTTTTATTTACCTTTGTCCCAATTTCATAGTAAAAATGAATATGATTAGTACTTTAGTTAATATTTTGTACTAATTCTTAAATATATGTATTTACAAATGTGTATGTATAGACACACACATATATATGTATAATACACACGTATAGAGAATGAAAGGAAGGAAGGAAGAAAAGAAGAGAGAAAGGAAGGAAAAAAGAAAGAAAAAAGAAAGACAACCTTTTGTATGAAAGGTACAATGCTAAATTCAGTATGGATCACATGGTTATGTAATCTTTTTAGGAGAGAAAATCTAATGAAAACAAAGCAATAAGTAATAAGCACACATGAGTGGTGTGAACAAAATGGTACCTACGTTCAATAAAGGAGATGCTTTCTGGCTGAGGGAATCAGGGAAGGCTCCAGAGAGGAGGTGACATTTGAGATGGACCTTATAGTACAGGAAAGATTTTATTAGACAAAGATGTGTGTTGGTCATTCTATGCAGAATATGTTAAGTACGCCAAGGAATGAAGATAAATGATATGCTGTTAAATGTTTAACAGTTGGCTCTTTGAAAAAAATACATATATGCACATATAATTATACAATACATACATTATTTGTATGTACTTATATATAATTATGTAAACATGCATATACCCACAACACACTTTTAAGTAAATCTGCATTATTAGCATTTTCTTAGGTGTAGGCAGGGGTGAGGAATTTGTGGCCTTGTGGCCACATGTGGCCCTCTAAGTCCTCAAGTGTGTCCCTTTGACTGAATCCAAACTTCACAAACAAATCCCCTTAATGAAAGGATTTGTTTTGTAAAACTTGGACTCAGTCAAAAGGTCGCACCCAAGGACCTAGAAGGCCACATGTGGTCTTGAGGAAGCAGGTTGCCCACCCCTGGTAGATAATCCACAGAACAATGAGGAATGGTGAATAGTTCAAAATGACAAATTTATATTAAAGAGTAGTGAAAACTATGACCAAGGTGATTGACAGGTATAGAGTACATTTTGGTGGACTTTAAATGACAAGTTTGCAAAATGGAGAGTTTTCTTGTCTAGCTTGAGTAGCTATTGAAGAATTTTAAATAGTGTTTTAATATTGCTGTTAATGATGTTGTTTAACCATATTTTTGTCTAGACCTGTGGCTACATTAGTGGAGAGGGCATCTAGTGAAGAAACTTTTAGCCATAAAGATTAGTAATTGTTCTTCAACAGTCTTCCAGATTTAGAGAGTTTTCTGGGGCTCTGAGAAGGTAAGTGCTTATCCAGGGTTACATAGCCACTAAGAGTTACAGGTAGGCCTTAAATTCAAATCTTCCTGTCTTCCATGATGTTTCTTCAGTGGTGTTTTAGGGAGATTAATCTAACCACATCCCATCATCTCTATTTGAGTAGAGAGAGTGAACAGTGGGCAGTGAAAGCATAAGGTAGGTACCAGGAAATGAATTTAAGTGAAGGGACAGATGTAAGATTGCACCAAGGTACAGTGAAGTGGTGTTAAACTCAAATGGAAATGGGACCCATTAAGTCATATATATATAGGTGCATATTGACTTATAAAACCACATATTAACATTATCTATCACTTATTGTATTTTATTCTTTTAAATATTTCCCAATTACAGTTTAATCTGGTTCAGCACCACCCAGGGAGGACATCTTTCTTTTATGTTTGGGGAAAGGTTTTGTGGCATTCAGATTGTACCCAGCAGAATAACAGAATTTCTATAAAATTATTTACTGAAGTCCCTTTCTCCATTTGTTTTGTTAAGTTTCTGAAGAAAAATGGAGTACAATTCAAAAAGAAGAAAGATTATTCATAATAATACCTTATATCACTTTGGAAATACAAGTCTTTCACAATTAAAAAATGAACAGCCTACCTGATAGGAAGTTATGGGGCATTATTAATATTTTTACTCATAAAGGAATATTACAGAAAGCTTATGATTTGCCTTTGAGTGGGTGGTAAAATCACAATATGTTGCACCTTATGTATCCCTCTGACATGACAGGGAGAGTGTTCGACACCAAGCAATATAGTGGATAGAGTGATGCATTTAGAATCATGAAGGTCTGAGTTTGAATCCCACCTCAGACACCTAATAGCTCAGTATATCTCTGGCCTATTTCCTTATCTGCAAAATGAGGGGATTGGATTTTATGATTTCTAAATTATTTTCTGTCTCTAAATTTATGATTTTATGAACCTATGAAAGCCACTGAAAAGGTAGAAGAGACAGAATTTAGTTACTTCTGTATGAGGGTCTTTGTATAGACAGGGAAGATTTGATGGTGCTTGTTATAAGGTTGGATGAATGGAGCATCAGCAGTAGCATTAATCAAAATAAAAATGATCAGAAAGAGGACGTTGGTTTCAAAGAAGATGAGTAGTTTGGCTTCACTGTGATTGAATTTGAAGTACCAGTGGGACATCCAAGTAGAAATGTCCAGCAGACCATTAGAAGACATGCCAGGGAAAGAGGTATGGATTTGCAAATTGTCTTTCCTTCCTTTCCAATTAAATATGTCAAAGGGGGACATATGTTATAACATATTGTGATTTTATCACCTACTCAAAGGCAAATCATAAGCTTTCTGTAATATTCCTTTATTAGCAAAAATATCAATAATACCCCATAACTTCCTATCATGTAGGTTGTTGCATTTTTAAAATAATTGTAAAAGACTTGCATTTCCAAAGTGATTTAGGTTTTATTATTAATAAGTTTTCTTCTTTCTGATTTGTACTCCATTTTTCTTATTTTCAGAAACTTAACAAAACAAATGGGGAAAGGGACATCAATAAATGATTTTATAGAAATTCTGTTGCTCTGCTGAACAGAATTTGAATAATACTCAGAGCTTTTCCCCAAAGACAAAAGGGATTCTTTGGAAAGGAGGTAATACCTAACAAAGTCTTTCCTAGATAATCAAAATACAGAAGTTAGAAATGTTCTGTTTACTGATTTTGTTCATCATTACATCAACTTGACAGAAATGATATTTGTTCTATGTGTGTTTTCCACCAAGATTATTTCTATACTTCTCCCAACTATTTCCCCACCTAAGGAAAATAAAATATCTAAACTAAGGCACAAAGCAATTCTTTCTTTGTTTCAAATACTTGAATATTGCAATCTAAATAACTATTTAAAAACAAGCCAAAATATTAATATTGCTCCATACCTTTAGAGCCCAATGAGAAAAAAAACCCAGTTAACAACCAATAAGATTATCTAATCATACATGCTTTTAGAAAAAAAGAAGATATTGGGAACTTCACATCATATGGAATACATACATATGTATACACACATGTATACACACATGTCTACACACATACACAAATACATATCTCTATATATACATATACACAAACAAAATATGTATATAAATACATACATACATACATATTTTTAACCTTGGTCCATCTTTTATTTACTCTATGTTACTGCAGACAAATCATTTATTTTCTCATTCAACTGCCATCCACAATAATAATTTAAAACCAGCTAATAGACATTATGGTTTGTTAGAACTGCTACCGATTAAATCTTAAGTGTCTAATACATACAAATATAAACAGAATGTAATTAGAGCTATTTAAAGAACCCATTTTTAACTTAGATTAACCATACTTTCCATTTGCTGAGGATAAACACTCATAAATGAAACCCATTGCTGAGCAAGAAGCAATTACTTCAGTTTAAAATATTAATACGTACCGCCTTTTAAAAAGCCATGGAAAATCATTTATGTACTATATAGTACAGGCTCAAGTCATACCCAAAAGGAAGAATGGCATGGTGTTCTGGGTCCTAATTGAGGCCCAGTCAGCTGAGGTATGGCACGTTCTTAGTCCTTTATGAGCCCATTAAACTCCTAGCTTCCACTACACATCAGCTCCCAACATAATCTTCATCTGTGTGTTTAAATGTAATTTAAAACTGATGATTTTTAAAAAGAACATACACGCAAAGAAAAGGGAAGCATTACTGTTGAAAAATCAACTTTCTCAATGTGTTTTCTTGTGATAATTGAGATGACTTTGTAATATAAACTAAAAACTGACTTAGGGTACATTAAATTTAGACATTCTGGGAAGAAAGTGATTGCAAATGGCTGGCCTATCCTAACCACACATTATTCCCTCAAATCTCTGTCTGTCTGTCTGTCTCTCTGTCTGTTGCTCTCTCTGTCTCTGTCTCTCTCTCACACACACACACATTCAGAAGTACATGTGTATGTACACACACATGCACACACGTAAATATGCATACACCACACACATTTTTTTTAAAAGTCAGAATGATTTCAAATAAGAAACATTGACCCTTAACTTATAATAGATATATGGACTGGGGATGAAGGCTGAAAACATTCCTCAGCTATGATTCTTAAAATTACTTTAATGACATCTGCTTGTGGACCTTATCATCACCTATTTATCATCTGTGCATAAAATTCCACAACCCTCATTAGCAATCTGTAGCTCCTTTTCACTCTGATTGTTTTCGAAGATACTACAGCTTATTCCTTTGAATAAATTTCAGTACAAAAACAAAGCCATTGATATTTTCTTGGATGTTCATATTAATAAGATTTGATCAGTGACCATACTTTGTGCATTCAGATGAATACATGACAATTCCTCTGACAAAATCACATCAATGTATTATTCTCACCCAAATCATACAAATTTCAGTTTTCAGAGGGACAAAGCAGCACAGTCAAAAGAAAAGGAGGAATTCTGTGAGTCCAGGTTGTTTTTTGTTAGCCTCCTCACATCTCCTTCCCTTCCTTCACAGAGATGGCATCAATGGCATCCCTTAAAGCACTTTATAGTCCAGGACTTTTCCAACAATTACTTTCCTTAACATTATATATTTTATGGTCTACTTCCTTAGAGTATGCTTTGTTACCTAATCTGATAAAATAGTCTTTATCCTCACAAAAACAGACTGATGTCTAGTGTGCTACTCATCCTATGTAGCTTTTATGATACAAGACCCAAAGCCACGATAATAATGACGGGCATTTCAAATGACAGTCCAAAAGGGTAGATTTTCTTTTTCTTTTTTCTTTTTTTGAGTAGCCTAAGCTTACACAACCTTGAAAATCACTGCATAAGTGACCACCTGTTGTACCTCCTTGGGGATCAATTCTGTGGGAATTATATTTACGTAATAGGGGACTGCCAGTGAGAACCTAGCCATTATGAACACATGCAGTGCACTTGGTAAGATGCAGTCCCTCACATGGATTAGAGGAACACTCATAGTCCTTATATGACTATTTCCTGTCCACTTACCATGTGGTGAAGAGAAGGCCCTTTGGTTGGCAGCAAAACCAGAACTGAAAATAATGCTTCAAAAGAGCACTAACTAAACCAAAGAGAGTATTCTTTTTACTTTCTGGTTCAAGAAAAGAACTTCTGTGAACCTTCTGATGAGAGAGGGACTTCTGGTCCTTCCCACTTGGGCTGCCACTACATGATCCATGAATGAATGGCCCTCCTGGTAAGATCTTGAAATATTCAGGAAGTAGATTCCATATTAGGATTTGCCAGTAGCTGAGCCTATTTAGGCAAGGAATTCCCAGAGGAATGACCCATTTGAACCAGCCTTGTGGTAGAATGACTCTTAGATATATGATCTACTGTAGCAAGAGATCCCCTTCCATCCATTGGCTATGCTTCATTTGAAATGAAGGCCGTGGGTCAAAATTTTTGTGGCAAATACTTTAAGTATAACCCCACTCTTCCCAGGGACCAAGATAATGAAAGGGAGAGTGTACTCTTTGTTGGGGTGAAGTATTTGTACTTCTTTTCTTGCTATATCTTCTCAGTAAACATTCCTTTTTTTGTAAAAGCTAATTGATTTTAATTGGTTAAATGATACTGGGGTACTAACCAACGGTAGCAACAACATTGAGGAGATACTATCATTGGTTAGATGATATTGAAGAGCTAACTGGTGATTGATATTGTAGAAAACACACTTGAGTTGATAATATTAGGAAGAAACCTGTAGAAGCCAGGAGGGGAAAGGTTAGTTGGCCTTCATTTGGGGACTTGACTTGCCAGTGTGAGTCAGGCGGAATAGACTATATCTATTTATGTTAAATTAACACATT
This sequence comes from Vombatus ursinus, assembly GCF_900497805.2. NCBI lineage: Eukaryota > Metazoa > Chordata > Mammalia > Diprotodontia > Vombatidae > Vombatus > Vombatus ursinus. The sequence goes on from NW_020954599.1 coordinate 34,785,590, forward strand.
TCATTCTTCTTAGCCTCTACCATTGCATACATGTGTGTACACACACACACACACACACACATACATACATACATATACATGTAAAGCCAGAACAACTAATTTGGCTTATTTAACAATCAAGTCAAATCATAGCATTCACAAATTTAGTAAACAATATGAGCACTTTGGGGAAGAGTAGCCATGAATTTGTTTTATATATCAAAATGCCAGGCTACTCAACAATTTTGTTAGTTTTGGCCCAATTGTACTGACATCACCAAAAGCCATAGTAGTGAGATGCTACAAACATGATGTTCACATATGCCCCTCATAGATGAATGAAGGTTAAAATCTATCAGTTTTCAACAAATCCAAAACACCAGACTGGCGCCAAACAATCAAACTCATCTCAGATTGGTACCTTCCGGTGTCCCTTTGAGGAGTAAATAAAACGTGAGCCATGACTTTCCAAATTTTTGTGATCTTTTAAACCAAATGGCCTGTATTATTTGACTTTATTGCTTGGTGAATGCTTGATAGCCAATAGAATTTAATACATTGTTAATTATCCCATTTGCCTTAAAATAGTATTTTAATTTTTATAACCAAGAATATTTAGAAGCTAATTAGAAATCTACTAATGTGAATTATAAATTATGTGTAATTACAATAAAACTACTGAAGAACAGCACACATTATTTATAAATTGTAACACTGTGATAAATTAAAGCAATTACAGGTAAACCAATAATATTCTTTAATTAAGTAGTCATGAATGAGAATCTGTGCTTTGCATTTGCAAGAACCTATAAGGTAGTGGAATGAATTTATAGTTGGTATAGAAATCAATTCTACTCTGCAGTATTATTCTGCTAAAAATAGCTTCCAATTTCATTACTGTCATTATGCCATTATCATGTGAAAACACCCAGTATTGTTAAAGTTAGACTGTGCTGACATCCAATCAACTGTGCTTCTTAACATAGTTATAATTATGACATTATCTTGCCTTATGACTTTATGCATTTGAAAAAAAAATCATATGCCACACAATTTTGATTGGAAAAAGATTATAGGAAGTTGTCAACTAATGGAAAACACCATCGTATTTGACATTAATAAGGATTGAGCATTCTCATAATTACATTATTTCGACTAGTAGTTTGTGAAATTCTGGCAAGATGCTTTTTCAGGACATCATATCTTTGTAGTTACAACTGGTGTGCTTTCAAATGTTCACACCATGGCTGAGGCCACCTCTGCTAAGTCTATAGTCACTTGCCTCTCCACTTCTAATCCAAGGTATATGTATTATTTTTGAATTATGAAATGGAAGGGAAAATGTGTAGGTTTGTTGGTGGGGAGCAGATGTCATCCAGGATACCAAAAAGTCAATTTTAGCACCTCAAATTATTAAACATTAAATAAGGAAGAAGTACTTACTAAGCATTTTTTAAAGATTTAACCAACACAAGACCATAAGAAAGGACACAAAGAAGAAAGGAATTCTTGTTCAATCAAATAGTTACAGTTATATTTATAAATCAAATTTCTGTATTAAGTCACAGGCAGATCAAAACTAACAGTAGTACATTTCAAATAATATTTTTGAAAAGAGAATGCACCTAGAATGATGTACATTTTCCCAAATGAAAGATGAACATAATTAGTGACTACATATATTGTTGACCAACATAGGTACATTAAAACCAACACTACCTACTAATCACTACTAACTACATACCTATGGTATGCTGAGAAATCTCTTAGATGCTAAAGATACAAAATGAAAGGATATAAAAATGAAAAATGGCAGGATATTTGGCCTTTAAGGAGATTACAATTTAATAAGGGAATTTTTTATGTACACAAACGAGTATGATAAAATGTAGAGCATGATAAGGCTGGAGGAAAAACCTAGATGAATTATGTTAAGAAAGTGAGAAGAGGACAAGGTATCATGGTGTAGTGGATATGGCACTCGACTTGGAATCATGAAAACTTGAGTTCAAATCTTTCTTTAGACACATAATAGTTATGTGACCTTTTTCAAGTCAGTTAACCTTTCTGTAGCTCAGTTTCCTCATCTGTAAAATTAGGGGAGTAGACTCAGTGGCCTTTAGGCTCCAGTCTAACTGTAAATCTATGATTCTATGAAAGCTCTTTAAGGTAAACGAATCAAGGAAAGCTTCATGAAATCAGAGCACCTGAGCTACCCCTTCAAGAAAGGTAGGGGTACATTCCAGGAGTATAAGCGTACTAAGGTAGGATATGAGGAATGCTTAATAGTCCAGTGTGAATGAAGGAGATGGGTGTTAGTCAATGGACTGGGCAGAAAGAAAAAACCAACCTTCATGCCATGATTTCTAGCCCATAGATCTGTCTGCTATATGATACTACCTCTTACATTTGTATTTAGACATTATTTGAACCTATTCTAGAAGGTTCTCAGCTAAGTTCTCTGGGAGGGCCATCCTGTGACCAGTCTCTTCTCCTTAATTCTCAGTAAACTATTTATATTCTGTGGATTCTGCTGAACTATTTTGTGAATTACTTTAGTAGTCTTCTGCTTTCTTCCTATTCTTTTTACCTCAGGACCTTTCCTTTCCTAAAACTCTAACTTTACACATTCTTCCATATTTTTATTTATTTGCTTGACATAAAAGTATATTGAATGAAAATTAGTTTGGGTTCAGTTTACTGCATTATGCTCTCTTGGAGCATAAGTGAAAATAAAATGACATAATATGTTCTATTTTCCCATGGAAAAAAGACATTCCCAAATTTTGAGTTAGGTTCTCTGGAAGGGGAGTATATTAAATAATACATTAAACAATATGCTAAAAAATAACTATATTACCTCCAACAAAATGTCCAAATTCTTTAGCGTGGCATTCAAGATTGTCCAAAATCTGACCTTGGAACTATCTTTCTAGGCTTACCTCTCACTATTATCCTACTAAACACTATGCTTTACTGTCTTGATAAATTATGAATGACCATTTCTGTCATATCCTTTGCTTCCTCCTCTCTGATTACTGAGAGCTTACCTATCGTTCACATTCCAGGTCATGTCTTCTGTCCTCATAATGCCTTTCCAGACACTCCATTCCACAGTGATCTCTACTTCCTCTGAATTTATTGTCTACACTTTCATTCTGGCAATTTGCCATATACTATCTTGAGGCATTGGTTTAATTCCCTTGTGTCAATCTTTGTATTTAGCTCTAACATTTTAAATTTTACATTACTTATCTTTGTATCTTCAATGAGTTTGCAAGCTCTTTGAAGATGGAGAACATAATACTTCTTTCAGTCTCTCACACTACTAGGACACTATTCCTCATGCAAGTATTCTACAGATAATGATTAATTATATACTATGCTATAAAGATGTTTCCATATCATACCAACAACCTATTCAATGAGAAACTTTTCAAGCTTTTGTCCATGATCAAAAACCAAGTAATTTGATGAATAGAAAGGAATGTGGGTGGAGGTGAGAAGGAAAGAGAATGAAGTGAGGAGGGATTTGTGCCAAGAGGAGAGCAAAGAATCTTTATTCTTTGGTGTAGAAGATTTTGAGATAAGGAGGCTTTTCTTAGACTCTTATTCATTGCACTGCTTCAAAAGCATGAGACTATCTCTCTCCTTCCCTGCCCCCATTAACATGGTCATGTTCCTATGTGTAAAGCATGGAGAAAAAAGATGATTCCATTTCCCTGAACATTTTTAATGGAAAATGACTAGATTCATTTGAAATATATCTCAAATACGAAAAGGAGATGACTACTAAAATATGAACACACAGATGTTATTCCTAATTAGAATTTAAGATGAAAGGAAATGGGAGATTCAGTGGGATTTATGTTAGCTATAAGGAAGGACTTCCTCAGAATGGGTATTATAAACATTCAGCACCTATTTAAATAGTTTTGGAGATTTAAAATTATCACTTGGCAGACATGTATCTAGAATGGGCTAGGTAGATTCCTCCTTAGAAAAGGGAATGGATTGGTTAAATACTGGAATTCCAAGTCCACAACTTAATTTTATAGGTTTATTTTCTTCCTCAAATAAAATAATATAGGTCCAACTGCACTGATAAAACAACAGTGATAATGACCTATGCACATCATACAATCAGTATTCTGAAATTGCCTCTTCCCTAACCTGAACTCCATGGAAAGTGATTTCAGCAATGCTTTCTCCAGAACTCTAGAATGTCTCATGCCTTTGACATTTCCTAAAGCCTGCCATTACAACCCTCAATTCTGGGTCACCCTCACATCTGCTTTTTCCTCTTCTTTACCAAGCAACTTGGCATTGGTTAAGTAATTAATGAAATCTTGCTGCATAGGCTTGCACTATAATTTTAGTTGGGCTGTCAGTCCTGCTGATCAATCCTTCCACCTCATTTTATTGTTGTTTTCTCCCCTTCACACGCACAACAGCAGCATTTCCAAATCTTTTTCATTCTTCTTGAATCCCAAGTTTTATCACTTCCTCTTTTACTCTCAGCTGATGGGTGCAATTTTCTGTGATGATTGAAATGCTACTACCTGACTCTGATCCTTACAATCTAGCCACTGCTCATTCTTACCATCTAGCAATAGCTCACCAATATTCAGACTCCTTAAGAGTCTGCCCAATATGATGGATCTTCTAATAAACCTTATCTTTGGCTGAAAGAGGGCTTGGGTTGAATTCTTTGGGGCAGGACCTGTGTGTTCTGATTTTGGGGTCCCAGCACCCCTGAACCCCTAAACCTCAACATTTTGGTGGCCGCTACAGGGAAACTGCCTAACCCAAGTTCCTTCTCCAGCCAAGACTAGAACATATGTAAGACTCCCCCCGCCCCCCTTCTTTCTTGCCCTGCAGGTGGGCTTGCTCTCCAAGCACCTAAGAAGGCTTGGAGCTGCTTTTCAGGCTGACAGTTAGGAGGCTGTCTCCAACTTGCCTGACACTCTCAGGCTCTCAGTCCACTGGGTTGGTTCAAGGCCAACCCCAAGGCTGGGACCTTCAGCAGCATAGAGGACAAGGATGGACTCCCTATCTGGAAGCATAAGCCCAGTTCTTTCAATTCTCTTAGTGCTAGGGAATTGGGAAAAACTGCAGGTATTTTTTGGTTCCCTGACGCTTACTCACTCCCTTCCTTCTACACCCCTGAATCCTCCTTCATGGAGGTTATAGGGGAAAGTTAGAACAGCTAAAAACATCTTAGCAGATTCTGGAAGTTTTGTGATCGATCGTTAAGGAGTGTTTCAAAACTGTACAACCTGGTCACTCCCTTCCCTTGAGTCAAGAGGGTATCTGTTAACCCCTCTCATAGGAGAGGAGAATTTCACCCTTTCCCCCTCACCTGTGATTTTGCCCTTCTCTACCTGGGAAAAGGAAGGAGGTGCGGAGAGGCAGCAGCTACCATGGGCCCCACTGGCAATGGCCTTGGGCCCTAGAGCAATCTTTGCCTGGAAGCATCATCCAGGTTCAGTACACCCTGCTCAAGGTAAAGAAGCTGGCCTTTGAATTTGGTAAGCAAGCTCTTTTAAAGTTGTAGTTTTAAGTGTTAATGATGAGATGCTGATTCTCTGTGTAAAGTAATTTGGAAATGCATTTAACAAAACTGAAGTCACCTGATTGGTAATGGGTTTGTTTCAAGTTTCAAATTGGTGAACTTGTTGTATCAGTTATGTCAAGCAACTTTTCATAATTTGGTTACCACTAAAATAATTTGGCTACTGTTGGTTATTGTTTTGATGTTTAAACTTGCCAAAAAACTTGTTTGGGTTCTGTCTTGCTGAGAATTTGCAAGGATATGGAAATAATCTCTAAAAACTGGTTTTTTACATCAGGACAAATTTAAATTTGAGATATAAATCCTGGAAAAGTTTTTTTTCTAAGCTGTGATTAGTGAATCTTGCTGTTTGAGGTAAAAAAAAAAAATCATGATTTTATTTTGAGTTGTCTAATGGATCATAATAATCCATCAATAACTCAATAATTATCCTTCTGAGAAATGCCACAAGCTACTCAGAGAGAATGTGATACTGGTGGAAAGTGAGCATCAGGAAAAGCTGAGAGGACAATTTTAGCCTCAGTCGAAGATGGAAATCCTCCTGGCTCAGTTTCCCCATTATATTCCTTTGAAAGGGAATATTACCCACCTGGCTATTCCTGAGTCTGGCTATGAGGTGGATTTGATACAGCATGATTGGAAAACTGAATTATCGGAATCCAAACAGACCTAAGGATGTTTTATCCTGTCATTTGGACCCTGCAGTCTTTTCTGTCAGATTTGTGTCTTCTAGACTACAGGCCATTCACCTACAGTTGGTAGCAAAGAGTGGGTACCAGCCAATGTCCCCCCATCATTCCCTGGATGCAGCCTATGCTCGATTCCAGTCAACCTCCTCTTTGGGATCCCCTCAAGACAGGGACAGCTCTATGCCCCTTGCCAGCAGGAAGCAGTTTCAGAAGCCGAGACCTTCACCCCTTACCCCAAAATAATTTAGGTCCCTTTTGTTTGAGGAGGGAATGATGAGAATGGGATCTAGACCCCAAAAAGGAAGAATCCTGGACTTTCCCACATGGCATTCACCTGAGGCTATAATTCCATCAATTGGCCTTTCATTGTGGCTACACCCAGTCTCCCAATTCTGTTACTCTTAACCTTTCTTAGCTCTACATTGCCTTACCTCCCTATGGCCCCCAGGCATTTCCCACCCTTAATCCTAGCTAGGCTCCATTCTCCCTTGGCCACTAGGTCTAGGTCCCCTGCAGTTTATTGGCCACTCCCATTCAGATCTTCCTTAGACCCCTCCTCCAGTCACCCCAAACTACTCGGCCACTCCTAGATCCTTCCCACAGTCTTTCTGTATATAAGGTCAATCTCGTCTCCATTAAGGTGCTCAGATTCTTACAATCTAGCCAATAGCTTACTAATGTCCAGATTCCTTAAGAGTAAGCCCAATATGACAGATGTTCTAATAAACTTTGTCTTTGGCTGAAAAAAAAAAAGAAATGCTAGTACCCGAATTTTCTTCTTCTGTTATAAATCTCTAATAACTTCTCAATTTTTCTACTGATCTTTACCCATTCTCTTCCACCTTCTTTTTGTTTTAGGGGAGGAGGTTTTACCTAGTGATACCATTACTAGGCATATACCCTGAAGAGGCTGAAGACAGAAGGCATATTTTATACATACCATGTTTTATACATACCAAATTTTCTGTTGGATCTAACAACTGGAAATAAAGTAGGTACCCATCCGTGGAGGAATGGCTGAACAAACTATGGTACATGAACATAATTAACCATTATCATGCCATAAGAAACTATCAACATGAAAGATTCAGAGAAATTTATGAAGCTTTAATAGCTTAAAACTGTGGTAAGACTTTTGGGATACCCTGCATAACACATTAAGATTTACTGATAATTTTTACTGATATGATTTTATCTGATCCTTCCAATAATCTTGTGAGGATGATATTTCTGCTATTATCTCAGTTTTACAAATGAGTAAACTGAAGCTCAGGGGAATAAAATGACTTGTCCAATGTCACATGAAAAGTAGGTATAAGAGATGAGATTCAAACCCATCTACCGACTAGACGCTTGGTCACCATTTCCAGCCCTCTGATATCCAACATACGGGGTATTCAGTGGCCAGATTATACAGTGCTATGATTAGTTATTTCCCTGGTCAAAAGGTTTAGAAGGATCTCTGCTGCCTACTTCTAGCTATAGCTTAAATAAAGTACAAACGACTTAGATTGGTCTTCAAGGTCCTCCACTATAAAGCCCCAACTTCCTTGTCTAGCTTTACCTTATTCCTCTTTTGCCCAATAGGCATTCTATACTGTAGTCATTCTGGACTATTCACCTTAAACACTACATTATGCTAGGGCAGAATGTTATAATGAGGAGAATTCTGAACTTGGAATGAGGAGAAACCTAGACTCAAATCCTAACTGTGGGGTTCACTGTTGTTCACCCTTTGCTCTTGAAGTGGGCCAATGACATCAAGAGGGTGATATCTTGGTTTCCAAGTGAATTGGATTTGAGAGAGGCAGGGATGTGTAAAGTCACCAGCCTTACTCTCTCCTCCAGGGTTATCAGAGTCCACTGGCAAGACAGAGTTCAACACAACTGCCTACTTGCATGGTTGAGGAAGTTTTTTTTTCTGCTCAGGAGGGCAGTGCTAATGACATGACAGATCCAGTCTTAATGCCTATCCAAATAGAAGTTCTATCCATTCTTTAAGGTTTAGTTTGTGTTGTGCTACCTCCCTGAGGTTGTTTCTGGACGTTCCAGCTAAATTTGTTATCTTTCTCTCATTTGGTCTTATTGATGATTTCATATAACTCATATGACATTTGTCACAAGCCACTAAGGATCGTAGATATTTGTTTATGGTTTTCTTATTCAAAGACTCTAAGTTTCTTGAGAGCAGGGACTCTGCTGACGGTAACTGCATCCTTGACAGTGTCACACAATGTCTTGTACATAACAGGAACACAGCAACAAATTGTTGGGGAGCTAGGTGGTGCCATAGTGCATAGAGTGCCAAGTCTGGAGTGAGGAAGACTCATTTTCACAGTTTAAATCTGGCCTCACAGTCACTTATTAGCCATGTGACCCTCCTGTTTGCCTCATCTGTAAAATGAGCTGGAGAAGAAAATGGTAAACCACTCTTGTATCTTTGCCAAGAAAAACCCAAATGGGGTCACAGAGTCAGACACAACTGAACAACAACAGTTTGTTGTCATGAATCATTAGCGCTTAAAGCTGTCACACTGATTTCTATACAATTTGTATTCACATTATTTGTGTATTTTAATGTGCATAATCATTGAGAAATTAACACATTTTTTTCTTGACTGTGTTAATGACTCATTACATACTCTAGCATGTTGTACTCTGGTTTAGTTCATAACATCTGTGTCTAATATCCTCTGGTAAATCATCCCTGTTCATCTTCATAAGGATATTAGACTCAGCAAATATGTATCAAGTGGATTTTTATGTGCCAGCTTCTGTATATCACAAAACTTCCCAGTGCCAGAGATAACTGCACTGAATCAGCTGTTCCCAACTTTACTTTTAACCATTGCTCAAATTAGATATATATGAGCTCCCCTTAGAGTCCAATCCCAGCATGCCAGCTGCTCCAGATGCAAGAAGTTTTTATAGCCTCAGAATACATTTTATCTGTCATCATTTTCATCAACAGGCATATCTTTCTCTCTACCCCTTCCTTCCCCTACCTCAAGAAATAAGACCAGAGGAGATTGCTCCATTTTATTGTAAAGCTAGAGAAGTCAATCTATGGAAATAGAAAATCAAGTTGGATAGCTCTTACTCCATGGTTCTGTCAAGGACTGTCAAACAATGGAATAATTCAATTTAACAAGCACCATGTATCTCCTCTATTCCAGATACCATGCTAAGGGCTAGAGATACAAAACTTAAAGGTGAAGCAGTCCCTGGGCATAAGAAGTTTATAATTTTGGACAGAGATGTATATGTAAAGAAATTCAAGTACTGAAATAGGAGAGGTAAAGCAGCCTAAACTAAGAGATTCAAGGAGAAAGGGATCACTTCATCTAGGTGGATAAGGGAAGGCTTGATTGAGGATATGGCATCTAAGGTGACCATTGAAAGAAAGAAAGAAACCTATTAAAAATATTTTGAAGGAATAGATGGAGCTATAATTGCCAACCAATACAGTAATAGGAGAAAGTTTATATGCCTGCAAAGATGAATGAGAGGGAAGAATGAGACTAAAGAATCATTAGAGGATCAATTTATCTAGCAGATAGTGTGTGGGAAAGGAAATGATCCGATATAAAATTAAAAAAGGTAGATTCCTAGAAAGCTAGGAAGTTTCTATTTTTTTAAATTCAGTACATAGAAAATGAAAAAAAAATGAGTTGAAGATCGATATAAAACAAAGAATCATCAACTCAGCACTGGAAGGGATCTCAGAGGTCATCTAGTCCAACCTCCTCATGTTTCTGATAAGGAACCAGACCAATGGAGGTAAAGTGACTTACCCAAGTTCATATAGTTGGAAAAGAGCAGAGGTAGGATTAGAACCCATGCCCCTTGACTCCTAATCCCATGCCCTTTTTACTGCAACAGGGGCTGGAGAAAGGAGAGGATGTAATCAGAGAAATCAGTTAGAAAGCTGTTAAGTGAAAATCAACGAAGATCTTAACTTGGGTGGCAATGAGTGGGAACAGGAAGTTAAGGATGTGACAAATATTGCAGAGGGAAAATCAATAGGGATTTTCCTTGAATTGAATATATAAATTGAATATATAAGTTTATAATATATAATATAATATATACACATATTATTGAACATATAAATTTGAATATATAAATTTATATAAATATATAAAATTGAATATATAAATTTATAATATATAATATAATATATACATATATAAATAGCAATGGCTTTGAGGTAGTGGTTAAACAAGAGAGAAGAAAGAGGACCCCAGAACTGTAAACCAATGATTTATTCTCAGTAGACACACTCTGTTTCAACTGGCTTTCTCTAGGTAATTCTCTGGCAGTGTTGCTAAGGGCACTAAAGAACAGATAAGGAAGGCAAGTCTTAAAATTCTGTGTAATGTTTCTCATTTGGTCTCTGTATTCTACACTTCTGATACTCTTCATGTCCCAGTTTTTCTCATGAATAAAATAGGGATCTTGATAATAACCACCTTCAAAGATAATTGTGATGAGTAAAGAATAAGTATAAAATGTTTCAGATATAAAGGATAATAATATAGCTTTGCACTAGTAGGTTATTTGTGTGTATGTATGTATATGTATGTGTGTGTGTGTGTGTGTGTGTGTGTGTGTGTGTCCTTGACACCAGGCACATGTACCTACCTACTAGTGTGACCATGTGCTTTTATATCAAAGATCCAGCATCTCAATGAAAGTTCTGTATCTTTAACAGTTTTGTATTAAGAATCCATTGTGTATCCTAATATGAGTCAAGGTCTTTGGAAATGGAAATGGAGAAGGCATTATCTCATAGCTAAAGGACACAAATCAAATAACTTAGAAAACTGAGAAGGTATATCTGTATGGCATGATATGTATCTTTAGGTATTTGGAGAGCTGTCATGTGGAAGAAGCATTAGGCTTACTTTGTTTGGCTCCAAGAGGCAGGACCTGGAACAAAGTGTGGAAATTGTGAAAAGACCAACTGAGACTCAGGGTAAGGAAAACTTTCCTAATGATTGGCACCGTCCAGAATGGAATGACCCATAGTAGGAGGCAGTGATTCGTACTTCTCTGTGGCCTCCATGCTGAGATAGGATGACTACTTGTTTATGTTACAGTGGGAATTCCCTTGGGGTTATGGGTTGGTTTAGAAGATAGGTACTGAGGTCTATTCCAACTCTAAAATTCATGATTCTATAATTAGAATTGACCTATGAAAGAGTAAAAGATAATATGATAAAAAAGCAAACTTTACACATTTTTGTCAACAATGATTTACATGTAACATGGTACTGGCCAGAATTGGTTGGATTAAATCAGAGAAAGTTTCTTGGAAGATAAACCTAGATTTGTTTGCAGTAATGGCATGGCATTCTACTTAAAGAAAATTATATAAGCAGAGGAATCAAGAAAGGAATTCTGTTGACACAAATGGAGACCTTTTACACATGGAACTGGCCAGAATAGAATAGGTCAGGAGGCAAAAAATAAAATGAGGAGGGAGGGTGAAGTTACAAAGTAATAATAATAATAATAATAATAATAATAATAATAATAAAGGTTTTGCCTTACTCAGTGGAAGTACCTAGTTAAAAGCTAGCTCTCTGTTTTTGCTCAAAGAAACTATTTGCTTTGTGGACTATTGTCAAAAAGACCAATGAGCAATTTGCAATTATGATCTTGGAGGTTTTTTCCCACCTCTAAAATGCTTTCCACATTGACTGCAGCTGTAATCTGTCCTCAAGTTACTGTTTTGTATCTGGGTGGTATGTTTAATTTTCTTGCCATTTGAACATCATATAAATAACCATGGAATACTGGTATTCCATGACCTCTTATTATTCATTTTCTTTACCATAAACAACAAATGAAACTCCCTCTAAAATACATAACAAGGAATATTAGAGCACCTTATGTAGTATATAAAAGCATTTTCATATTATGACTAGTTTAATTTAGCTTATTCCATGAGCATCTATTCTTGAAAACAAAGCCCAGAATTCTCTGTTTACAGTCCTTAATTCAGGATAGTCTAAAATGTCAGTTTTATTATTCCTTATATTAGAGTGCTTAAAATTAAAAACATTCATCAGAAAAGCACTGTCTTAAAGAATATATTGCCCAGTATGGAATGTAAATATTAAATTAAAATATTTTAAAATTAAAATATCATCTAATTTATATTTTGTAAACAGAGTGCAGTCAGACTAAGTTGGTGGACAGATATGTTCTTCTCAGACCTCTGCAATGTTAGGGCTGAAAGGGACCTTAGAAATAATTTGATTCAATCCTCTTATTTTATAGAGGAGATAAATGAAGACTAGAGAGAAGTGAAACGCCCAAGGTCACACATATGCATGAGTATATACTATCATCACATTGTTAAAAATTCACAAAATGAAATAAAAACACATAATATGTATAGATCAGAATGATGCTATGAATGAATGGTGTTGTTAAATGCTGTAAAGACACACTAGGAGTAGTAGTTTTCAACCACTTTCAAATTAGTCTTTACCTATAGGAGGTACCTTATTTAGATAATGATACATTCAATTTTTAGTTTGTTTTCCTCTTTTAGCTTATCTCTAGGTTATTAACAACATGTAAATAAAGAGACACTAAAGACAGCCTGTGCCCATGCAAAACCCATGAATTAAGGAAATGCTGCCTCTTGACCCTCAGATGTAAAATAGGAACAATAAAATAAGACTGAATGTATAAGTAAAACTTGTATAATCCATTTGCTAGTCTTTGCAAAGGTGCGAGAGAATGAAAATACCTAATGTGTTAGCAAGTTGGTAAGAGGAAAATTATGGCAAGGTATTAGGGCTGATAAAATGGCAAAGAAAAGAATTTGCTGTCAGCACAGAGTTCAGCTGCACAATTAACAAATGATTCCTCAAATAGTACTTTACACTTTTCAAAGAATTTTTGCATCCATTATCTCATTTGATCCACATAACTGCCTTATGAAACAGCTACTTCTCTATGTAGCAAAATCCTGCCCATCTATCAAGGTCTGGCACAAATTATAGAATCATTCAAACTTGAAGCGATCTTTCTTTTCTTTGAACAAAACCATTTGTCTATATTATTGGATGTTTCTCATTTAATTTGTATTGGTTATTTACTCCCCTCTCCTTTCCTCTTCTTTCCCCTCTCTCTCCTCTTATTTCTTCTCCTCTCCTCTTTCTTCTTCTCTTGTCTTCTCTAGTCTCCCCTTTCCATTTTTGATTCTCATAGATTGCAAGTTACCTGAGGGTAAGTACATGTTTTTGTCACCTTTGTTTCCATCCTAGCCCTTAGGATAGCAATTTAAATAAAGTTTTATAAACACACCTATATGAATATGATATTTGTTGATTGTCTATCCTTTGTAAGTGGGGTAATTGAAGCTTAGATAACTTTAGAGTGATTTATGCAAGGTCATACTGCTACTTCATAGTCAAGCGGTTGCAAGAATCTAGCTAGCTCTTCTGATCTGGTGCTGTTTTCCTCCCCCTCATCCCTATGTTCCCTCACAATTTGTGGTATAAGTTTGAAGAACAAACACGATGGTTAAAATCTATGCATATTCCCACTTCTAGTCTATTGAAACTCCAAACTTGATTTCACGAGCATGAAAGCCCGGTTTTTTTCTACTGCTACATGTATCTGCCTGCATTGTCTCTGATTCTGTCAGGGAATTACTTGTCTATAGAGATTTCCATTGACGTATTTCCTGCTTCTGATTACGGACCAAAAAAATCAATCAACACAGTATTCAATTAGCACCTGCACCATTAGCCACTGGAGATAGAGAGACAAAAATGAAATAGCCCTTGCTCTCAGGTAGTTTGCATTCTAATGGAACCAAATAATCACCAATTTTAATCATGTAGAATTGGATGGAACTGGTCACGTGACCCAACCTCTTCATTTAACAGATTATCAAAAAAACAAAAAGCAAAAAAACTAATGTACCACACACATAATAGTTTCCTACTTGACTGTAAGCTCTACGGACCCAAGGACCATGTCTTAACAAAATTTTCTAATTCTCACACCACTTAGAAGATTCCCTTATACTTACTTTGTACTTGAAAAATATTTGTTGAATTGAACTGAGTTATTTAAATTAGTGAAGAAGGAGCTAAGCTCTGAGCAGGTGACACATAGCAACTAGGATGAAAATGATTTATACATATAGATGTATATATAATACATATACATTTTGTTCGGGTGCATAGGGTGTTCAGGCAGGCCCAGCACCTCTGGTGTAAGGGCTTTCCCTTTTCAATGTTGCTCATTTGCCTTTGGTATCCACCTCCACTCAACTCTCACCTGTGGCTCCACGAAGCTGTAGCACATGCAATATCTACACCCTGTAAACTGTTTTGACAGATGGGCTAAACCAGGTTGAGAGCAATTGAGTTAAAGGGGATGTCTACTCCAAGCATGTGAAGACTTTTCCTGGTCGAATGGGCAGATGACAATAATTTGTTCCAACAGCCATGAAGTTGGCTGAAACAGGTGCTTTGGAGTGCTTAGAGCTTGGTCAGGTATCAAAGACACCAAGGTCATGCACTGCATCCCGGGCCATCACTAGTTCATTTTGACTTTTGTCTTGCCAGTGGCCTTTGAGGATTCGGGAAGAGAGAGTGAGGCTGATGACTTTGCACACCTCTATCTCACTTAAATCCAATTCATGGACAAGTCAAGACACCACCTTATGATGCCACTGGTCCTCTTTGAAAAGGAAGGATGAATAACAACAACATATTTTGTCACTCTTCGTTCCCTGAGGCATGAGAGATGATGAACAGATAGAGGCTTTAGGGGCTAGTACCTTCTCCAAGAAAGTGTTAATCCCCAGTGATTACCATCAATAGCAAGCATATAGGCAGCAATAAGCAACATATATCATATTAGAATTAAAATTGAATTTGTATAAAGTAACAATATATATTCCTTACTCTCAAAGAGCTCACTGACCAAAGAAGTAGCAACAGAGAAGGCAAACCAATGATAAAAAGTGGATACACAATACACAAAACACATAAAACCCAGAATATGCACAATAATCATAGGATTATCAATCATAAGATCATATTATTACAGATTTAGAGTTGAAATCATGTTCTTTTACAAATAAGGAAACTGAAGTCTAGGGACGTGAAGTAACTTGCCTAGTATCATATAGGTAGTATCAGAAGCTAGTCCTATGCATACCATTAAGAAAAAAAATGTAAAATAATACGATAGGATCATGGACTAGGAACCAGAGGAGATCTTAGAAATTATCTAGTTCAAAACTTTTATTTTATATCTGGGGTTACAGAGGTCTAGAAAAGTGAACTAATTTGCCCAGGTCCCAAAAGGTAGTTAGCAGCAGAACTGGGATTCGTACTAATATTCTTGGGCTTCGAATGAAGTGTGTCTGCCACCGTAACATGGCTAAAGGATAAGTTTCAGTTTAGTTTTTTTTTTTTAATAATGAATCAAAACATGTAGCATAGTGTGCAGCATCAAGCCTTTTGGTAATATGCAATTATTACCGATGGCCAATGTGTGAAAGAGTACTCAGATTTAAAGAAAAAATGAAGTCAACAAGACAGTTTGATGATGGGAAAGAACTACACAGATGAGATCCCAAACCTCCTGAAGAATGCAGAATAGATTTTAGCATTTGTTGAAGAACATATATTTTCATGTAAGTACTATCTTATCAGAGAAAAAATATGATAGAATATGTACAACATCTCACTAGACAACATATAGAGTTATTCATGAGATGGTGCCCATTCTTCTAGAGTTTACATGCACACAATCACATACTTGCACGCTCACACATACAGAGAGATAAGGACAGATTGGTATGGACCAGTATACCATGGGTATGTGCCCCTGAATAAATCCAGCAGAGAGCAAATGAAAAATTTGTGGCTTAGATATCAAGGATTACTTTTTTATTCAGTATTTTCTGCTATTTCCCTATTTTAAAAAAGCACACTGTATGTTTAGTTATGAAAAAAGATGTATGCATGTATATAGTCTCTATTTTAAGTAGCAGAAGTTTATTTTTTATGTTTTTTAAAGTTTGACCATGAAAACTTTTTTTTTTAATTTCTTCCTGAACATCAAACACGTTTACACTGTCCAAGATGAAACAAGAACTGAAACTTCTGGGACTTAAGAAATGACAACAGAATTTTAGTGTATAAGATGGGCATTATATCTTTCTAGCTGGAACATATGGACTCCCAGATTCTAATAGCAAGCCATACGTTTGCCTGGCATCATATGGCTCAAATTCAATCACTGCTATCTAGTTAATCTTTTCATGTATTTCTTTCCTACATTTACTATAAATTACATGAGCTAATCTTTCCATAAGATAGGAAATAATATGTACAAAAGCAATAACATTCCTTTTGCAGCTTTAGGGGATCAAGACATACAAAAATTCAATGCCAACGCACATAACCACTTCAGGGTATTTTTATTGGGTGGCTATGCTGTCCAGAGTGTTATGGGCAGTGTTAGATATCTTGATTCATGAAATTCCATTAGGCAGAACCAAGCAAACAGGAAAACATAGAAAACTGGTATGTTTAAATAGTTTAAATAGAAAGAGCAGCTCTGAAGTAAGTGTATGTGTATGTATGTGTGTGCTGGTATAGGGTGTGGAAGCAAATTATGGTTGTGACTTCTGTCTACTGCATGTAGCATGGAAGAATAAGGAGCATTTAATCTCTGAGTAGACACATTTTAGGGAATATATGATGCTTAAAACAATTTTAACCCTGAAAAGAATCAAAGACTCATTCATGGCAATGTTGCGGCTAGTAGAGATTTCCCCTGTCCCCCTTCCCCCATTTTGGGGATCCAGTACTGAATGTAGCCTAGAAGTAGGATCATATCCTGGGTGGTCCTGGGGGAGATTTTTCCATTGTCATAAAGGAATATGAAGTCTCCTTGTATGACAGTGACAAAGGATGACATGAGTAACACAAGTCAATGTCACTAAATGCACACAGTCTCTTTCCATTACTCTCTTTGGCAATGAGATCCCCAATAATTTAGACTCCACTAATCATTGCTGACAGGTTCACAAATTCTATCGCATTGCTCATTTTTTGGAACCTAATGGCTTTTAGTAGTGGTTGTAACAAAGACCTTCGTTCTAAAAATGATGAAGTATACCCAAAGAAGTTAAGGGATGTGGTTAAGGTCACAGAGCTAATAAGCAGAGGAGCCAGAATTCGAGCCCAAATCATCTGACAAAAAAACCAATATTCTTTTCACGGCACCTCTTTGATTTTCCCTCCTTCTTTCATTGTGAAATTCATCTGGCATTTTATCACCCAGCAGAATCAAACAGTAATTTCAGTTGTCATGGATGTATCTTTCAGCCCATTTTGAAAGACTATGATGAGTGAAGCAGTATTTGTTTATTCAGCAGAGATTTATTATTATCTGATGAGAGGGAGTGTGGAATAATGGAAAGAGAGTGTTGTACACTGAGTCAGGAAGGCCTAAACTGAATCTCACCTATGTTGCCTCAGCTGTGTGATCACAGGCAGGTCAACTACCTTCTCTGAGGCTCAGTTTTCCTCATCTGTAAACTGGGGCAATGATAATATTTGCCTTACAAGGTTGTTGTAAGGCTCAAATGAGTAAATGTATATAGAGCACTTTGCACAATTTCAAACACAGAAACAAATAGCTGCCATGTCCCTAATGTACAGTGTAGCGGAAAAGAAATGAACCTTGGAGTCGGAAAGACCTATGTTTAAGTCCTGCCCCTGACCCATGTTATGTGACTCTGGGCAAGTCATTTAACATTTCAGTCCCCAAGGGGCAGCTAGGTGGCGTAGTACAACTAGAGTGAGAAAGACGAGTTCAAATCTAGCCTCAGACACCTACTAGCTGTATGATTCTGGGCAAGTCACTACACCCTGTTTGTCTAAGTTTCCTCATCTATGAAATGAGCTGGAGAAGGAAATGGCAAACCACTCCAGTATCTGTTGCCATAAAAAACCCCAAATGGGGTCATAAAGGGTTAGACACGACTGAAATGACTAACAATAAACCAAGGTAATTCCCTAAGACTACAAATTTCAAAGCATGTATCAATTTCCACTGACAATCAGAATGTCTTCCCCAGCAATTTTTTCTACTAAAGAAATCATGGGTTGGAACCAAAATAAAAACAAACTCACAAATAGAAGATAATATGTTCATAACAAATTTAATTCAAAGTTACACTAACTAAAAATATAACTGTTATTATGGGGCAACCAAATTTTCAAACTACATGCAAAAAATGTACTTGAGTCATTCTGTTACTGATATATCTATTCTTGTCTTCCAACTTCAACATAATTATTTTCTAGGATCATATTTTCTAAGAATATAGCTACCAGAAATTTAGGCTTAACCATTCACTTGTTTTTATCAAAGTGAAGGTGAGGTGACTTTACTTCTCATTTAGGTCACCTTGGAATTCAAAGCAGCAAACATCGGATGTTCTACGTCCATTTAAACCATCTCTTCTACTTTTCTTCCACATCTCCAGATCCCATGTAATCTAACCCCATCCATTTGAATCCAATCCAATTCAAACTCCAAAGCATTTATTAATCATCTCTGGTGCCCAATCTGCTGTACTACCCTATAAACAATTAAGGAAAAGAACAGCTAAAAACACTTGAAAATACTTTTTTATCTATCTATCTATTTATCTATCTATCTATCTATCTATCTATCATCTATCTATCTATCAATCTGCATTACTTATACACACACAGAGATGTGTGTGTGTGTGTGTGTGTGTGTGTGTACCAGGAGTTCTTAATTTGGTATCTGAAAAATTGTTTTTTTTAAAATACCCTAATAATTGTGTTTCAATATAATTGTCTTCCTTTATAATCCTTAGTAATTTATTTTATTCATTTAAAATCATGATTTCGATAAGGGACCCATAGACTTAAGGAATCTAATAAACAAACACACACACACACACACACACACACACACACACACACATCTGAGAAGCCCTGAAGTGACCATACTCTTTTAACATTTGTGGATTGATAAAAGAAATGAGACTGTGTGCATTAAAAAAAAAACCTAGCATTAATATTGCCTACTATATGTACCCACATGGTACTATTTTAAAGTGATTATATATGTTATCATTTTTGCCTATGAAGTTCCATCTAAAGGGAAATGGAAATTTTGTGTACACACCAACAACGAGATGATTTGTTGTTTGGAAAAAATAAAGAAAATGAATTTCCAGTGTTACTATTTTTGTAAAGTATTTTTGGCTTCTACAAACTGTAGGGAAAAGGAAGTGGACAATGAAAAAAAATATGCAGGAGCATAGAGTGTGAGGTTTTTTAAAAAATATTTATTTTTAGTTTTCAACATTCACTTTTATAAGATTTTGACTTCTAAATTTCCCCCCTTCCTCCTTTTCTCCCTCCCCAAGACAGCATGTAATCTGACATAGGCCATATGTGTACAATCACATTAAACATATTTCCACATTGGTCATGTTGTAAAGAAGAATCAGAACCAAAGGAGAAAAAAACTACAAGAAAGAAAAAAACAAACAGAAAAGGGGAAGAGAAAATAGTATGCTACAGAGTGAGGTTTTTCCAAATATAAATGATCTTTTTCCTAAGGAGAGTTAAGTTCTAGGTATGCTTACACATCAGGGATACTTATCCCTGAAACAAAGTTCTTAGGGTATTGATGCACCAAAGGCCCTCCACTGTATACATGACCTTTCCATTTTAAAGGTCTTTGACATTTCTGAAGAGGCTTAGACTTTTGGCACCTTGGATAAACAATAAGAATAAACATTTAGAAGCAAATGAACCTAACATCTTATTTAAGATTGCTTACTGTAACTTTTTTTATGAGGAGGTGGAGATTGAGGAAAGTCTATTCAATGATTTTATTGGTATAGAGAAATCCTAAGGAGAAAGTTTCCACTACCAACACAGATCAACAAGTGCTTTGGAATTTATAGTTCTACTGGGCTGTCTAGGGGCACTGAAAAATAGAGTGGCCTGCTCAGGCTCAAAGAATCAGTCTGTGCCAGAGGCAGGGCTGGAAACCAACTCTTCCTGATTATGAAACCAACTTTCTATCCACTATCCCACACTGCCTTTTAATTTGAACACTACATCAATACAGTTTTTTTTTTAACAAAAAAGAACATTTTCTATATTTTATTTTTCTGAATGCTGAAAATAAAAGGTATAAAGGATTCTATTTCAGTTAGTTAAGAATCTTAATAAAATCATTTCTATAAATTTGAAATTAAATGTTCAGCCGTTTTTGAATCTGAATTAATCTGTAAAGCCAAAATGTTTTTCGCATTGGCAGAACTGGCTTCTTTAAAATGTTCTTATAAATCACGAGAGGCTTCAGAAGATCCTCCTCAAATTCTGCAGATAAATTCATATTTGGGCTAAGATGAAGTGTGAAAATGTTCAGCATGAAAGTTGTTATTTTCATAAAATTATGAGCCTGTGAGAAAATCACTCTACAAAATTAATCGTGGCAATAAATACTACAACCATTACAAAGTGAAATGTAGAAGAAAAATTTGCTTTGAAGGTAGACAATTCAAGGGAACGAAGGTCAGAGAACACTGAAGGTCTTTCACAGTAACAATGTCCATATATAATAAGATGTGAAACTAATGGGCTAATTAGTAAAAATAATAAATTGTAGTCACTGTGAATGAAGTTGGCTAGAAGCTCACTTGACTGATGCTGCTTAGTTTCTATCTATAACTGTCTAATAATGTAGTATAGATGCATGTGGCTTAGTGTCTGGGGAAAAATAACAAACTAGAACAATATTGCTTAAGTCCTTTGTAAATGAAGATACAGCTTCCAAGACCATACAGGGCAGATGTTTCCAACCTTTGGATTGAGGACCATAGTGGTCCATAGAGTAACTGCAAAGGTTTTGAAAACGCATGTACGTGTCAAACGTTGTCATTTTGTCATTATGTAGTAAAAGTCATAATGTGGCATATCTTAAAGTGTTAGGATTTTCGTTATTACTATGATAACATTTTTGATAAAACATTCACTTAATTCTAGTGAGAAGGGGATTGATTTAGTATCAACTGTGAAGCCCATAAGCTGCTTGCACAACATTCTTTCTACACCTGACTGAAATTTTGACTCAGACTCTTGTAATTCTGGGACTCTGATTGGTCAGCATGACCTAGACCCACTTCACCATTTCTCTGTCATCTCCATGCTATACAATAAGACTAGTACCCTCTTCTCTACTCCCTTCTAGCTCCAGATCTAAGAATAGTAATAAATCAACACTACCACTTCTGGAAATCATGGTACCAGCAAATCACCATTTTCCTTGACCCCCCACTTCCCTTTATATGTTTTATTTCCTTATTAGAATATATCATCTTGAGAGCAGAGACTATCTTATTTGCACTTTCCATGATGCCTGACATATAATAAGCATTTAATAAAGACTTGGTCTGGTCTGGTCATACCTAGTTTGTCTAGTAAACTAGCATAATGTGACTTTGATCCAGTGCAGGTATTTCCATACCTACCAAAGGTAATTTGCCACAATGCAAGAAAATTTGAAGAATTGCTAATGGTTTATAGGAAAGGCATGGAGGAACTGAGCCTGATACTGGGGCAGGACCGAGTTGTCATTGCATAAAGATTGTGACTGGAAGATGAGAATGTTGGTGCCAGCCAGTTCCTGCTGTAGGAGCAATACACCCATTTTGGTGGTATATCTGTTGGAGGAATACTACTGTCTGAAATTGGGAAGGTAAGAAAGGAATGTTAAATCTACCAATATTATGGCAGGTTCCACCCTTTCATGGGTGCCTCCTATCTTAACAGAGGCCTGATATGGGATACTAGAATGGAAATGAAAGTTACTGTCTAAACATTTCTCTCTATACAGATACAGACACAGACATAGACACAGACACAGACACATTCACAGACACAGACGCAGACACAGACATGGACACAAATACTCACTGAGCATCTCCTTATGAAAAAGAAAAGAATAAATGAAATTAAGTAAAATTAACTAACCCATCAACCAAGCCTGACAGTATGGCAATATTTCAGAACCACAGCCTAACATCTCCAGAGAAAATTTCAGTTCTTTATCTTTTTTCTGGGGCCAGTATTGGTCATTATATATTTGGTTCCCTTTCATTGCTTTTTTATTTACATTGCTGTAGTTACTTTGCATGTTTTTTTTTTTTTTTGGTTCTTCACTCTGCATCATTTCAGAAAAGTTTTCCTATGTATCTCTGAATTCCATATATTCATCATTTCTTACAGCACAGTAATATTCCATTAAATTCTTATACCACATTTTTTAGGCATTCCTCAGTTGATTGTCATCAACTTTGCACTGTGGTTATAGACCTCACCAATCAATTGAAACTGCTTTTTCCAAGTTTATCAAGGATCCCTTAATGTTTGCTAGTCATTTTTTTTAAAAAATTTCTAATTCTTTGTGGACCTCTGTATAGCTATTGGCAAGATTGATCACGCCACCCTCTTAGATATTCTCTCTCAGCTTTTTTATTTTTTTTTTACATAACTCTTTTCTATTTCTGTTCCCACATACTCTAACCTCTTATCAGTGAATATTTACCAAGGCTCTGTCCTAGGTCCTGTTCTCTGTTCCCTGTACACCTTATCTCTTAATATTCTCATGGTTTCAATGAACATTTATTTACATATGACTCCCAGATTTACAGCCAGTACTAATATCTCTCCTGAGCTTCAGTCTCACATTACTAAGAAAGGTAATGTGTAGGCAGTGAAGTATTCACAGCATATTGGCGTTTGTAACTTATGAACTAATTTTCATCAATGAAAAAAAAACTAATTTGTTAATTTGTTGACCAAATTTGTTAATTAGGTTCCTGTTTCTTGTTTTAATTTGACAGATAATCAGTTGACTACTAATGCACCCTGTGAAAACTTGAATTAAAGATGATTCTCTGCTTAGAAAAGGAAAGTGTGCAAACATATATATATATATTCATATATATACATATAATATTTATGAAATTCAACTATATTTTTCCACTGACAAGCAAAAATGAGTAAATGAATGAATTAATGAATGAAAAAGTACAACCCTGGGCTGGCCTAGGCATGCCCAGTTTGCCTAGCAAAGAGCCAGTCTGCCTGGATACTTGAGTGGGAGTAACCTTTTAATTGGGTGCCTGAGTCTTTAAAAATGCTGAGACTGAACTGTTAATTCTCTTCAGCTATCTCTTTCTGCCAAGCTCTTTAGGGGGACTCCTATCTACCACTCCACTCTACCTGCAATTCTGGCTTCAAGGTCACCATGGCTCAAACTCCCAGGTCCTATGAGAATCACCTCTGGCACCTCAAACAGAGGAAAAACAATACAGAACAGAAACAAATACCCCCAGTCCCATTCCTTGGAACTGGGGTAAAAGAAAGATAAGCACGGGAGAAAATCCCTCCTCTTTCACCAGTTTAGTTGATGGCATCCAACCTGGGTGTAGCAGTCCCTTAGAAGAGTGCAGCTAAAAAGATGGTAGAAAGAGAGTACCCAAAGAAAGGTAATGGCTCAGCCTTGCCAATTTTAAAAATGCAGGTAGACAGTCAACAAACCTACCCCCATGCATGAAGTAGGGAATACATCTGGGCTCCATACTAGGCAAACTGGGCATGGCTAGACCAGCCCAAGGCTATAAAAGTATTTATTAAATATTATTTATATAAATATTATCAAATAATGTTTTAAATATATGTCAGGTACCATGGAAAGTACAAATCAGATAGTCTCTGCTCTCAAGGAGATACATTCTAATAGGGAAATACAACATATAAAGCACAGCAGCAGTCAAGGAAAATGGTGATTTGCTGGTACCATCATTTCCAGGAATGGAAGTGTTGATTTGATTACTCTTCTTAGATCTAGACCTGGAAGGGAGTGTGGAGAAGGGAATTAGTTTGATTGGATAGCATAGAGATGATAGAGAAATGGTGAAGTAGGTCTGGGTCATGCTGATCAATCAGAATCCCAGAATTACAAGGGTCTGAGTCAAAATTTCAGTCAGGTATAGAGAGAATGGAGTGTAAACAGCATAGTATGGAGAGGGCCAGCCAATAAACACTTATGGATTTCCCAGTTGATATCAGATTAACCCCCTTTTCTCACTAGAATTAAGTGAATGTTTTATCAAAAATGTTATCATAATAACAATGGGAATCCTAACATTTTAAGGTATAAAGCATTCTATGTGTGCCATAAATATAATAAAAGAAAGACATAGCCATTATTCTTATGGAATGAATAACTCAATGCTTGATGATTGACTTATTGAAAGATAGCTGAAACAAATCTTAAATTTGATAATGAAAGTCTAAAAATGACTCTCATGTTACCAATAGTTTACAATAATGAACATAATCATTCCTAATTGTAATCACTCTTTCTGGCATTTCTTCCATGCAGCCTTTTTCTTCAATCATCACCAGTCCTCCAGAAACTTGGACTCCACCCCTGACTTCTACTACACTTCTTGTCTGCTTACTATGCATTGTACCTGTATTCTCCCTTCCTTCCCTCCCAGCTCCCCTTTATGTATTGTCTTAGCCCATTAGAATGTAAGCTCCTTGAGGACAGGGAGGACCTGCTTGCTTGCATTTATACAAGAGATGTTGCTGGTCCTCTTTAAGAATGAGGGACCACGACCACCAATAACAATCTTTAGCATTTAGCTTTTCACATTGTAAATGTTTAAACCAAGCTCATTCTATTCATCTATTCATCCATCCATCCATCTATCTATGATATCTATAATAAAGTAATTTGCAATTTAACTGGTATTTCAACCATGCCAGAGGCATACTATTATGTAGGCAGTGGGAGAGTTAATTGGGTTCTTGAGGAGAATATTCACTGTGACTTGATGCTATATGCCTACGTAAGAGCCATGCAGGGTTGGTGTCAGAGAATCTTGGAGGAGTGGGTGGCTCCAGAGAGTTTTCAGGAGAGAAGCAGACAGAGATATAGAGGAAGTTAGCTCCTTAAGATGTCTCTCATGTCCACCCTGCCTCCCCAGAGATTTCTAGAACAGTCCTTCCTTTAGCTGGTGCATAGTAGGAATTTAATGCTTGTTTCCTTCCCCACACTCCTTTCATACCACGTATTTGGCCTTGGCAAATTTCTCACCTGGATCAGATGAAGAGCTCAATCATTGTTCTCTATTTTCTGCTATATTCTAATCTGTAGCTTGCCTCAAATTTCTGTTTACTGTTTTGTTTTAATAAAAAAGTTTACTTGCTATTTGCTATTTGTGATGGTCTCATACATACAGCATTTGCTGAGAGGGAGCCAAATTGATAGGGATAGGCTAAGGGATACCCCTCATCCTAAAGAATGACCAGGGAAGTAGCTATTTTTAACTCAAACTCATACGCCTACACCAGAGATTCCGAGGGAGGCAAGTAGGCATAATTCTAAGCTAATATCTTCCTGCACTAGAGAGAAGAGTGTCTAATTTTATGGTGCCCTTAGAATCTGCCTGTTCTTTCTGGTGGCCCCTATCTACCCACTAGCACATTGGTGGCAATGCTATTGTCTTTCCTCCTCCCTAGAAAGGAAGTCCAAGACTCAAAACATCTATGAGCTTCTTTTATACATTTAGAGAAATCATATGGACATATCTATCCTACAACAAAATTCTTTAATTTTTTTTTAAAAAAATCTTACAACAATTACATTGATTGTACAAGTATAATTATACTCCTTAAACAACTGGCTCAGACAGCAAAAGAGACTTTCCTAGTATCACAAAGCTATTAAGTATCAGAGTCTAGACTCAAGCCTAGGTCTTCTGCCCACAATTTGTTCCCTTTCTATAACTACTAAACTATATTTGGTCTTTAGTTGTTACTTGTACAGATATACAGAGTATTAGATGCAAATCTGTGCTCATACACCCATTCTCTGGTACTTCTGCAAAACTTATCTAGAGCTTATCCAAAGAGGCTCAGGGTGGAGGGAAGGAGGGAAAATCCAATTTCCTGTTTTTTAAAGCAAGTTACTCAGGACCCATTGACTTGGTAAAGTCCCTAACCAGATCCCTGATAAAACCAGCCATTTACAAAACTTCAAATCTCCCTCTGCAGCTTTGGATTAAGGGTTCTGACCTTAAAAAATAGTTCTACTTCCAAACATCTCTTCTCTTTGTAAACACGATAAACTGATGGCTATGTTGCTCATACTTCCTGACAGCAATAAGATAATGTCACTCTTCAAATAAGTTCTTACTTACTGGTTACCTTTTGATGGGCTTATCTGCTGCCAGCAAAGAAGAGATAACTAGTTTGGTGAAGCTGGCCATGCCAGGCCTATAAATCAGGGCATCTCTCTGTGGAGTCTGTGCATAACAGTTAGGATTTGATGGCATACACATTTGAGAGCACGAACATTTTTCTAATACTTTTATCTGGCATTTCAGCACACCCCACACACATTGGGGACTGAAAGGGTTGTTTTTCAATATGATGAGCGATCCAGGTTATGGATTTATGGTAAGCAGTGGTGTCAGTGAAGAATTAGAGAATTCAGATTGAGTAATAAAACCCTGGTCTCACAACCTGTGCATTCACAGATCACCTAATTAGCTGCAGATTAGAGCATTCATTAGGAACACCACTGAGCTGAATTCTTCTTGGTAGGTCCTTAGTTTTGAAATCTCTCCTGATAAAACTCCAGTTTGTTGAGTGTCTCTGAATGGTGTAAAACATTTATTTCTTTCACCTTCCTCTTTTTCAATTCAAGCTGCTAGTATCTTAGTTGAATGTTCAATACTGGTGCCAATCTACAGTGGATGTTACATGTATATTAAAAAATAAAATGAACTTGTTCACAAGTGTGACAAAGTAGAAAGAATATGGGATTGAGAGACAGAAGACTGGGGTTGGAATCCTAGCTCTGACACATACTATTTGTGTGATATGAGACAAGCCATAAGATCACAGGAACTAAAGCTGCTTTTGTTATCTGTCCTTCATTCTCAAAGAGGACCAATGACAACATGATGGTGATGTCTTGACTTGTACATGAAGTGAATTTGAGTGATGCACAGCTATGCAAAGTCATAAACCTCACTCTCTTCTCCAGAGTCATTGGACAAAGGTCAAGACGCCTGGCACTGTTCCAAGATGCAGTGGGAAACCTTGACTTTTATAAATTAAGATCTTTCTCAAGTCTCAGTTTGTCTGAGGTCCCACCCATTCAATGACTAAGGGCTCAGTAAGAATTGAGACAAAAGATGGCCCAATTTACCATCCCAAATATATCAAACTGGGAGGAGACTTTCAGGGTTTCTGACCAGTTGCAGAAAACAATTGCTATTTTCACTTATTCCAAGTCATCAAAACCCAAACTAGGAGCCACAGAGACTTGGGCTGGGGCAGTTATTGGCCATGCAACGAAAGCCAGAATGATTTGGGTTTGAAGGGTAGTCAAATAGCTCTACTTAGTAGCTACCTCAAAGAGCATCTAATCCAATGTTATTTTATAGGTGAGAAGTTTGCCTAAAGCCATGTAGATATTATGAAAGGGGTATGAGGAACCAAACAAGAAAGTGTTAAATGCCTTCTATGGGCCAGGCACTGTGCTAGGCACTTTACAAATATTATCTCATTGGATCCTTAAAACAACTCTGCTAGGTAGGTATGAACCCCATTTTATTGTTGAGGAAACTGAGGCAGATGGGAGTTAAGGGACTTGTTCAGGGTCACACAGTGAATAAGTGTCTATGTCTGCTTTTGAACTCAGGTCTTCCTGACTCCAGGCTCATTACTTTATCCACTGACTACCTAGCTGCAGCTTAACCAGAGCCAGTATTCAAACCCAGAGCTTTTGACTCAAAATTCAGGGCTCTTTTCACTATGTCACATTGTTACCCCATCAGGATTCTCATCTGCAAAACAATGAGGTTAATTGAGATAACTCTAAGTTGTTCCTTCCAAGGCTTTCAAACTCAATAGCTCACACTCTATGGAGATTCTACATATACAAATGCTAGTAAGATGTAAAATCAATCTTTCCATTTCCATTTTTCCTCAGTAAAAGGTTTATGTCCTGAACATAATCAGCTTGTGCTCCTAAATTTCTTCTCCCATTTTTTTCTTCTTGATAAATATTTATTAAGACTCTTGTAAAATAAATATTGAGCAGGAAAAAAAAATAAAAGCATTTTATCCTTTACACATAAGGCAAAAAACCATCATTCTACATTGTTATTTATATCACTTCATATCTTTAAAAGAAGCAGTGGGGCCTACTACATAAAGAATTGACCTAAAAATCAGGAAGACCTGGGTTCAAATCTTGTTTCAGACACATTTTGTCTGTGTGACACCAGCAAGTATGTAGCCACTTGGGGCACTATGCACCTGTCTATGATGTGTTATAGGTAAGCTACCATCTGCATTGGTGAAGAGAATTTTCTTCCTCTGAGTCCTTTATACCAATAAAATAAAAAGTTAGTATCTTTTTCTTATACTTAACTGTTAATGGTCAAACACTATAAAACAAATTTGCCACAGTCTAGTTTGAAAACCCTGGAGTTGATTTTCCAGAGAAGGAATAAAAGGTTCAGAGACAGCATAGATACTTTAGAAAAAAAACAAGCTTTTCTCTAGCACCCATTACTTTGGGTCCAGAAAAGGCAAGTAAGGTTTAGTGTAAAGAGATCTAGTCCTTTTTTTCTGTTTGCACTTAATAGTATTTATTTTTTTTCCAATTACATGTAAAGATAGTTTCAACACGAGTCTTTTGGAGTTGTCTTAGATCATTTCATTGCTGAGAAGAGCTAGGTCTATCAAGGAAGGCAAGTCATAGCACAATGTTGCTATTACTGTGTAAAATGTTCTGGTTTTGCTCACTTCACTTAGCACAAGTTCATGTAAGCCCTTCCAGGTTTTTCTGAAATCCTCCTGCTCATCATTTCTTACAGAACAAAAGTATTCTACTACATTCATATACCACAATTTGTTCAGCCATTCCCCAAATGATGGGCATCCCCTCAATTTCCAATTCTTTGCCACCACAAAAAGTGGCTATAAATATACTTTGTACATGTATGTCCTTTTACCTTTTTTTAATCATCTCTTTGGGATACAGACCTAGTATTGATATTGCTGGATCAAAGGGTATGAATAGTTTTATAGCCCTTTGGGCATAGTTCCAAATTGTCTTCCAGAATGGTTGGATCAGTTCACAACTCCACCAACAATGCATTAGTGTTCCAATTTTCACACATCTCCTCCAACATTTATCATTTTCCTTTTCTGTCATATTAGCCAATCTGATAGGTGTGAGTTGTTTTAATGTGCGGTTCTATAATCAACAGCGATTTAGAACATTTTTTTCATATGATTGTAAAGAGCTTTAATTTCTTCATCTAAAAACTGTCTGTTAGTATCCTTTGACCATTTATCAAATGGGGAGAGATCTAGTCTTAAAATTAGAAGATCTGGGTTTGGATCCTACTTCTACTCCTTATTACCTTTATGACCATGAGAAAATGACTTACTCATGTTAGATCTCACTTTCCTCCTTTGTAAAATGTCAGAATTAGACTGACTGAATGATCTCTAAGGTACCTCATAGCTCTAAATCTTATGACATATTTAATTTCGAGTCTCAGTTTCCTCATATGTAAAATGGGGACAGGGGTATAGTGGGTAAAGCAATGGACTTAGAAGTGGGAAGACTTCAGCTCAAATCCTAACTCAGTCACTTACTGTTTGACCATGGACAAGTTACCATAACCTTTCGAGGACCCCCTGTCATTATTTGTAAGAATACGGGGTTAGACTTGATGACATCTAGGGTCCCTTCCAGTTCTAAATCTAGGATTGAGGGAATATGTGAGGTCCCTTATGGTCCAGTTTCTTCTTCTCTTCATTGCACATTGAAGAATAATGCAAGTGTGGGCCATACATTCAAAATAAAAGTAATTCAAGCTCAAATTTATCCTCCAAAATGCATTAAAAAGTATCTGAAGTAGCATTTCCTTTGGCAATGGGGGGTGGAGGAAAGGGGGAAACTAATGCTTACCAACATCTTCTTCTAAGTTTGTTTGAGAAATCTACAATGTATTAGTATTATGGAGACTTAAAAATAAGTTAAACTAGATATTATTAGCATTACAGTCAGAATAATCTTAACTGTGCTCAGGTATTTGGCCATTGAAGAAAGTAGCTCAAATTGCATTTGAACATAGTCATTAAGTCTTACATTTACATAAATTTCATGTTTACATTTTTATTCAGTCTTTTTCATTGTTCAAGGGCTTCAATACCTTTACAATAAATGCATATACATGTGCACCTTCTAGAGTATCTTTGGGAATAAAGAATTGTTTTAATGACACTTCAAATGTCATTTATTTGACTTGGACTCAGAATATACCATTAAAAACCTGTTCCTGAGGGGTCTACATAGAGATTGGAAATCACTGCCTTGAGGAAATGTCCCACAATATAGGAATGGTTATTTTGCAATTTTCTCCAATTTAAAGTCATTTATTAAGCATTTGCCAGGAGCCCAGCAATATTCTAGGCACTGGGGGGCATAAAATTGGTATAATTCACAGTTCCTACTCCCAGAGAACCATAAATATTGTTTGGGAGAAAAGTTATACATATATAAAGCAACTAGGGAGCAATTCTTAGGCAATATAAAAGCAAGGGGGAGGGACTATGGTAATACTGACTCAGTCCATAAATGTGGAGGTTATTTAGCATGAGGTAAAGATTATACTTTTGACTGAGCATGATCAAGGAAAGTTTAATTAAAAAGGAGAACCTTGAACTGAGTACTCAGATTTGGAAACTAACATATAATTACCATGCAGCTACACATTCCTTATGTCCTGAATGATGAAGTAGAAATGACGGTAATGAGAATGAAGACAGAACTAACTGGATAGGCAATACGCCACAACAGTTTACCTGGCATTCAATAAACTCAAGAAGACAAACTATTGGGGGAAGGAATATTGAGAAACTGGGAACAATTACATGTAAAACAGGAAAGCAATTTGGCAGAAACTAATTTTAGACTAGCTTCTTATACCATGCCATAATAAGCTCCAAATAAGTATGGGATAGAAATATAAAAGATCACATCAAACAAAAGTTAGAGAATAGAAAAAGACAATGTTATTAAAATTACACAACATTCAGGGGCTTTTTTGTTCCTTCCATTTTCATTATTAAAATACTTTTGTGTATTTTTTTTCCTACTTCTAATTATTTTACTCTCCCTCATTTAAAATGTCTTCTTATGGTTCTATGTATTCCCTATAATACTTCTTACACCATAGTAAAATTGCTTTGCATTCATATACTACAATTCATTTTATATACCTTATCAGTGAATTATTTTAACAACAAAAAATACTGCTATGAATATTTTGGTCTATAAAACACCATTGTTTTGCAGATGAAGAAACTGAGACCCAGACCAATTGGTTCCAGACTACAACAATGAGGTGAATATCATGATAAATTGAGTCACAAGAATATTTTGATTTCCCAGTGCATATAAAAGTTATATTTATACTACAATATAGCATATTAACTGTACAATAGTGTTATATCTAAGAAAACAATGTATATACCTTAATTTCAAAATACTTTATTGCTCAAAAAAAAGTAACTAACCATCACCTAAGCCTTCAGTGAGTCATAATCTTTTTTGCTGATGGAGGATCTTGCCTTGGTGACTCATCAGGGTGGTGATTGCTGAAAGCTGTGCTGGCTTTGGCAATTTCTTAAAATAAGACAACAATGAAGTTAGCCACTTCAGTTGACTCTTTCTTTCATTTAAACACTTAGAGGCCATTGTAGGGTTATTAATTGGCCCAATTTCAATATTATTGTGTCTAAGGGAAAAGGAAGGCTCAAGGAGAGGGAAGGAGATTGGAAAATAGCCAATGGATGGAGCAGGACACACACAACATTTATTAAGTTCACCCTCTGCTATGTGTGCGGTTTGTGGTGCCCAAAACAATTACAATAGAAACATCAAAGATCACTGATCACAGATCACCATAACAGATATAATAGTTGGAAAAATGGTGCCAATAGACTGGCAAAATGCAGCATCTGCAAACTGTAATAAAGTGAAATGCAATAAAATGAGGTATGCCTGTAATTTGCTCAAGGTCACATAGGTAGTAAGTGAAATATTGTATGAAATCAGGATCTATGACTTCAAATGTGGCAGTCTTTCTAGCTTTATCAATTTTCAAAAGAAGAATAAAAATTATTTTAAAAGTCCCAAATTATTATTAATGGAAGTGTAATTTAAATAAAAAGTTTTGGTTTTACCTCATAGATGTGAACTTAGCAAAAGTGATAAAAGATGGAGATAGTCAATGTTAAAGGGACTATGGGAAGGCAAGCACACTAATACATCTTTGGTGGACCTATGAATTCCAATATAAACTGATACACCTCAGGTATGAATTGTTTTTAGAGATAATTTAGAAGAAAAATCCTGTCACACTATTCATAAACTTTGAAACACTTCTACTTGTGTGCTACAAGAAAGTAAAATGTATGAAGAAATACAATAATCATTCATATCTATCTATCTATCTATCTAGGTATCCATGTAGATAGACAGATATCATCAAAATTAACCAAAATATCCATAATAGTACTTTTTGTGTGATAGCAAAATACTAGAAACGAAGTTCATGCGCACTGATTGGGGAATGGTTGAACAAGTTGTGGTATATGAATGTAATAGAATTCTAATGCAGCACGTAAAGAAACGGATATGATCACATCAAAGAAATGTTGAAAGACATGTATAAACAATAATGAGAGAAGGGGGCAGAACCAAGACAACAATATATACAATGGCTACAAGACAAACAATAACACTAAAAAACAACTGAACTCACATTAACTGGAATGATTAATCTTGCTCCCAGAGTGCACACAATGAAACACATTTTCCTTCTTTCAGCAGAGATGTGGAGGATATAAGAGTGGAGATTTCCACTGAAAAAATGTTCCTATGGTGGTAGTGATGCAAATATTTATGGCTGGGGTAAAAGGCTGGGAACTTACAATGCCGTCCTTCTGTGAAGAATGTGGATAGGAAGAATTGTCCTCTTTGAGCATGTGTTTTACTTCTCTAGACTGAAACCTACCTCAGTTGAAGGGGTGTGTGATGGGTCCTAGGAACAGCCAGTACCCAGAGTGGTCAGGGTCACATAGATTCAAACGGTAAATATGCTGGCCTTATCAACTGGGCCAAATAACTTGGGATACAGAGTTCCTCCTAGAGTAAATCCCTGCTAACTTCATGAATTGGTATTTCTAAGAATGAAGTACAGCCAAAGATTCCACTAAAATTAAATGAAATTAAAAAATAGAGAAATTCATATGGAGAGGAGAGGCTAAGTTGAATAAATGAATAAAAAAGGAAAACCACTTATTAAGTGATCACTATAGGCCAGGCCCTTTGCTAAGGGATAAAAATACAAGTAAGTAAAATGCTCCCAGGGCTCAAGAAGCTTACATTTGAATGGAAGAAGAAGCCATACAAAAGAGAGTTAGCTCTGGGAGTAGTAGATGGAGAAGATAAGGGTTTAGGCAAGTAGGTTTATAACCTAGTTCTGGACAAAACAAGTGAAAGCTCTCCTACCAA
The DNA here is from genome assembly GCF_900497805.2 of Vombatus ursinus. Taxonomy (NCBI): domain Eukaryota; kingdom Metazoa; phylum Chordata; class Mammalia; order Diprotodontia; family Vombatidae; genus Vombatus; species Vombatus ursinus. The sequence continues at coordinate 34,819,574 of NW_020954599.1, forward strand.
AGCCCAAGAGATCTGGGTATGGGGTCAGGGTCTTAGTTTTCATGGGAGGAGGAAGGACAGAGTAATAGTTGTTTAGAAATGGCTAGAAAGTTACATGGGAGTCTAGTTCTAGGCAAGACATGGTGAAAGTTTATTTTAGTAACTGAGGGTCTCAGGAGCAGAGTCTGAGTTTCAGTGGAAGGAGGAGGTCCAGAGTATAGGAGAATAGTTCAGAAATGGCAAAGAAGGTGAGATATGTAAGTATTCTGACAAAGCAATGAGACAGAGGAGGGAGTTCAGATTTGATAATCCAATACTTCTACTCATAAGGGAAGGAGGGAGGAAGAGAGGGAGGAAGAGGAGAAAAAAGGAAGAAGAAGAAGAAGAAGAAGAAGAAGAAGAAGAAGAAGAAGAAGAAAGAGAGAGACAGAGGCAGAAACAGAGAGACACACAGAGAGAGAGAGAAGTGAGAAGGGGGATGAGGAAGGAGGAAGAAAATGAGGGAGAGAAAGGGGAAAGGAAGGAGGGACAGAGGGAGAACTTGGGATGCAGAAAGAGAGGAAGAGAGAGAAGGGAGGAGGGAGAGGAAATGGAGAAGGAGGGAGAGAAAAGGAAAGGGAAAGTTAGGGAGGGGGAGGAGAGGGAGAGAAGAAATATGTAAGATTATAGCCCATAAACCCAAGAAGATAGAAAAATCATAGAAACAAAGTTCATGTCCATTATTGGTGGAATGATTTAACAAGTTGTGGTAAATCAATATAATAGAATACTAATGCAGCATAAGAAAAAATGGCTATGAATACATCAAAGAAACATGGACAGACATAGGTGAACTGATGAGAGAATTAAGAATTCCTTTTTCTCCCCTTGCCTGTCTCCCTCTTCTTCCAAGAACAGAATTAAGAATTGACAAAAAAGAAGGGTAGAAAAAAGAAGAAGGACATTGTAAATGGAAAATCGTTGGAAGATAGCACCACAAAAGAATGTAACTTATATTAAAGATTAGGAAGAGTGATGGAGGAGATTTTGAACCAGATGTTTATCCAAATCAAAAGAAATGAACAACTTAAGTAAACTCAATTAACTCAGGATAAGGCAAACCCAGGATGGGGGTTGATAAGGGAAGTATCTGTGGGAATACACTTATCAAGGAAGTAATATACAAAACTCATCACAGAAGCAAAGTGCTAACTTAAAACAAAAGAGGATAAAGTTTACTACCAAAGTAATAAATAGAGGAAAACAAAAAAATAACACTAAGTATAAATGTGAATGCAATAAAAAAATCTAATAAAATTAAAGAACGTCAAAATTGGTAAAAAAAACCAAACCAAAATGCAACAATATCCTGCTTTTAAAAATGCAGTTTCAAAAAACAAAACCAAGACACATATGGAATGCAAATAAGAAAATTAGATACATTTTACTATGAAGCTGGTGATACAAAAAAAAACAAACCAAAAACAAAAAACACCAGAAGTTGAAATTATGATATCAAACAAATCAAAGAAAAAGATTCACAACATCAAGACATAAAGAGGGAAACTGCATTATACTTAAAAGTGCCATACACAATGAAACAATATTTTAAAAATATGTTTGTATTTAAACACACAATTATGGATCAAAAGGCATTGCTTTTAAATTGTAAAAAAATAATTGAATCTAGAAAAAAGGATTGTAGGATACTTTAATGTTACTTTTTGAGAGATGGATAAAACTAGTAGAAAGATAAACTTAGAATAAATATAGAATTGAAGAGAATGTGGGAAAACATATTTGAAAGACATGACATTTTTTGAACGAACATTAAAAACACGCACATTTCTCAGCATTACATGTCACTTTTATAGAAATACTCCATGTGATAAGACAAAAAGAACTTATAAATAAATATAGAAAAGCAAAAGTATAAAACACATCCTGTATAAAAATAACATAATAAAAACAAATAAAATAATGTAAAAATAGATTTAGAGAACAGGAACAAAAATATAGATCTAAATGGAAATTTAATAATGATATCCTGAATAACATATGGGAAAAAGGAGAAATCATAGAAACAAATATGTAAAAGAAAATGACAGTAATGAAAAATCATATGAACATTCTGAAATGCAACTATACCAATTCTAAAAGGAAAAAATTATATAACTAAAACATGTTAATATAATAGAAAAAGAAAGTACTAATGAATTTAGTATAGACTTCTTAAAAATTACAGAATTAACCCAAAATGTATAAAAAACCCCAAAATCTTAAAAATTACAGAATCAGATAGTATATGAGATGAAATAACTAAAAAAAAAATGCTAATCCAAAATAAAAAACTTCTTCTCAGAAAATACTAAACCTTTAGGTAACCTGATCAAAATAGAGATAGGAAAATCAGATTACCAAATTTAAAATTGAATAATGGAAATTCTAAAGAAAAATAGATTTTTTAAAAAGGTGAGAACTTAATATATACATTTATAACAATCAATAATTTAAAAGAAATGAATAATTTATCTACAACAATATAAAGTAACCAAAATAATAGAATATTTTTAGACAGCCTAAACATGTCAATCTTCAAAAATGAAACTGAAGAAGCCATAAAGAAAAACCTAACAAAAGAATCACACTTTGATCGATATGGATTTTTAGGTAAAACATAGCAGTTTAAGAGCAAATACATATGAGCTACCTATATTATTCTCAATAATTGAAAAAGTATTTTTTCAAATTCATTTTATAAGATAAATAGTCTTAATGACTAGCAAGGGATAGAATAAAGCAGAGAAAAAGAACTAAAGACCACTGTTGCTAATAAATATTGATTACAAATTTTAAAACAGAAGGTTAGCAAAAAAAAAAAATACACAGTAATACACTAAAAAATTATTCAACCAAGTTGGAAAAGTGCAAGGGATATGAAAAATGATCACTATTAGAAAAAATAATTCATATAATCACATTTTTCTTTAAAAACTACATTGATGTTTCAATAAGTAAGCAATCAATAAGCATTTATTAAGCATCTTCTATGTGCCAGGACACATAAATGATGGGGCTACAAAAAAAGGCCAAAGACAGTCCCTGCCCAAAAGGAGTTTAAAATCTAATGGCCAATTATAGCTAACATTTATATGGTGCATTTATATGTGATAGGCACTTGCCACATTTATTATAATAATCTCATTTGATGCTCAAAACAAACCTAAGAGGTAGATACCCTATTTTATAGATGAGCAAAGTGAGGTTAACTGACTTGCCCAGGGTCACATAGCTAATAAGTGTCTGAGGCTGGATTTGAACTCAGGTCTTCCTGAATTCAGATCCAGAGCAGCATCCACTGTGTCACCTTGCTGCCTCAATACATGTAGAAAAGCCTTTAAAAATAATAACTCTCTAATACTACAATCCTTACAAAGCATAAGTATAGGATTGTTTTTTATGTAATTTTTAAAGTATACATCTAAAATAGAAAAGTAATCCTCAGAGAATGAAGAAATTAATTGACAATACCTTCAGTAAAGCAGCAAGATTCAAAAGAAATAAAAAAATCATTAACATTTACATGCAGATAAAACCAATAATAAATCTATGAATAAATGACATAAAGACAAACACCATTCAAACCAATTTCAAAATGTCTAGACTATCTGGGAGTAAATCCTATAAGTTATGCTCGACTCATACAAATACAATTACAAAACATGCTTTATGGAACTGAGGTTTGACTTAAATAACTGGAGAGATACCCATGGTACGTATTTTGGACACACCAATATAAAAAATGACGATGATCCTAAATAAATTTTTATGTTCTGTGTTACACCAAACTACTCTGGATCTACTTCATAGGTTGTAAACAAAACAAAGCAAAAGCTAGAATTAATTTAAAGGAATAAGAGGTCTAGAATTGCAAAGGAAATGAAAAATTGAATAAAGGGAAATAGTACTCCTAAAACTTAAAGTATATTATGAAACAATAATCATTAAAATGATTTGCTATTGGAGAAAAGTAGATCAGGGCAACATCATAGATAAACAAGATCTGGAAACTACCAAATGCAAAAACTACCAAATTCAGTATTCAATAAACTCAAGTATATATAGTAATGGGGAAAAAATTCCTTATTTGATAAGGGCTGCTCAGAAAACTGGATAGCAGTTTTGGAGAAAAACAAACCAGCATCTCACCCTATATTACAATTAGTTCCAAATGAATTGATAACTAAACTATAATATATCATACCTTTTTTTAAATGGAAGGATATTTCTATCAGTTATTTCTGGGGGAGAAATCTGAAGCAGAAAATAAAAGAAAATAAATAACAAAAGATAGAATTGACAGTTTTGTTTTTATGAAGGAAGACTGTCAATTGGCCAAAAAACCAAACCAAAACAAAACAAAACAAAAAACTTCTCATTAGATACTTCTGATATAAGTTAGATGTTTAAGAAATATAGTGAATTAACACAAATATCTGACTCCAAGAACCATTTGCTAGCAGATAAGCAGACAAAAGGTATGAATAATTACTTTTCAGAAGAATTGTAAACTCTTAACAACCAAATTAAAGAAGATTTCAAATCATGAATAATAAAATACATGAAAATTAAAATATCTCTGAGCATAGTTCTCAGAAGACTAATGATGAGGCATGTTACTTATCCCCTTATCAATTCAAGGTGAGGTGATCAATTCAAGATATTCAAGGCATAAATTTTTAGACATGGTTTGAGTAGAAACTTATTTTGCTTGACTGTGCATCATTGTTACAAGAGTTTTGTTTTTATTTTTTCTTTCTCAATAGTGAGGGTAAAAGCATGTAGAAAGCAAAAAAAGTAAATGCATTTTAATTGAAAAAAATAAAAATAATCTAATTGGGAAAAATAGTGACTAAAATGATGGGACAGGAGTAGCCAATGTTGAAGGTGTGCTGGGTAGGGGAAAATAGAGGGTACTATTCAAAAATTAAGTAAAAACAAAAGATAGCAATATGATTTAAAAGTGAGGGGTTGGACTACACATTTTTAAAAAATTTTATGTAAACAATCTACATACACAGACTGTACAATTTATATCTGTTTTAGGAGTTACTAGGTAGGGTTTGGGAAACAGTATCAGTAGGTCACATCTTTTTAAAAAAATAATATTTTATTTTGTCCCAATTACATGTAAATTTTTTTAACATTCTTAGAAGTTACAAGTATCATCTTCCCTTGTAGGAATGTAAACAGTTTAACCTTATTGAATCCCCTATGATTTGTATTTCCTGTTTACCTTTTTATGCTTTTCATGAGTCTTGTATTTGAAAGTAATTTAAAAAAAATCAGCTCTGTTCTTTATTTCAGGAATGCTTGAAAGTCCTCTATTTCATTGAATATCCATTTTTTTCCTTTGAAGGATTGTACTCAGTTTTGGTGGATAGATTATTCTAGGTTGTACCCCTAGCTACTTTGCCTTTCAGAATATCACATTCTAAACCCTCTGATCCTTTAATGTAGCAGCTGTTAAATCTTGTGTAATCCTGACTGTGGCTCCATAATATGTATTTTTTCTGGCTACTTGCAATATCTTTTCTTTGACCAGGTAGCTCTGGAATATAGCTATCATATTTCTGGAAGTTTTTAAGATCTCTTTCAGGAGGTGATAAGTGGATTCTTTCAACATTTATTTTACCCTTTGGTTCTAGAATAGCAGAGCACTTTTCCTTAATAATTTCTTGAATGATAATGTCGAGGCTTTTTTTTTTGAATTTTTGATCATGGCTTTCAGGTAATCTAATAATTCTTAAATTGTCTTTCCTCAATCTATTTTCCAGGTCAGTTTTCCCCCCACATTTTCTTTCATTTGTTTCATTCTTTTCATTTTGTTTTATTGTTCATTGATGTGTCATAGAAGCATTAGCCCAAATTAGTTACTTTCCCAAATCTAATTTTTAAGAAATTAGTTTACCTGTATGTACATATTTGTGTCTAATGGTAGCCATCCCTAGGGTGAGGGGGGGAAGGAAGAAAAAAAAGACATTTATATAATTTTATAATATATTTAAAAGGAATAGCAAGTTTGACATAATAGATTTGTAGTTTCATGTGCAATCATTTTTTAAAAAAATTATACTATGTTATGAAAATGCTTATCTCATTCCATAAATTAAAAATAAAACAAATAAAAATAAAAAAGAAATTATCTTCTTTAGTGAATTTTTGTACCTCTTTTTCCATTTTACCAACTCTGCTTTTTAAGGAGTGTTTTTCCTCATTGAAGTTTTGTATACTTTTTTCATTTGGTCAGTTCTGCTTTTTAAGGCATCCTTCTCTTTATTGGATTTTTGTTCCTCTTTTATCATTTGGCCCATTCTGTTTTAAGGTGTTATTTTCTTCAATATTTTTGTGCCTCCCTTACTAAGTGCTATCTCTCTTTTATTTAATGATTTTCTTGCATTGCTATCATTTCTTTTCCCAATTTTTTCCTTTGCCTCTTTTTTATTTTTTGAAAGTTTTTTTGAGTTCTTCCTAGAATTCTTTTTAGGCCTGAGACCAATTCACATTTTTTTTGGGTGGCTTTAGATGTGACAGTTTTGACTTTATTATCTTCTTCTGAGCTTGTGTTCTAACCTTCCCTGTGACCATAGAAACTTTTATGGTCAGGATCTTTTTTTGTTTGCTTATTTTTTCTAACGCATTTCTTGACTTTAACTCAATGCTAAAGTGAGGCTCTGCTTCTGGGGTAGAAAGGGTACTGTACCAAACATCAAGTTTTTTGTGTAGCCGTATTCAGAGGTAGTTCCGGGGATCTGTAAGTTTGTGATTCTTCCAAGGTGGTATGGTCTAAGGAGAGTGTATTTACTACTCTCCTGGCCTATGCTCTGGACTCTTAGTGACCACAAGCACTCTCTTCAACTCTGAAACTGTGACCAGGGTCCCCATTCCCCTACAGCTGCAAGCTCTGATGTGCTAGTGCTCTCTTCACCCTGAGACTACAACCCAGGACTGCAACTTGGATCTGAGTATGAGCAATGCAACAGTCCTATACATGGTGCCAGTAAAAGGTCTCCAGTAATCACTTTCTGATCAGCTGTCTGACCCACTTGGTCTAGAAGTTTCCACTGATTCACTCACCCCCAAGGCTTCCTACTGATTTGTTTTGGCCCCATCTGTCCTGAACTGCACTCCACTCTCACTCTGGAGTGATAGAATTTTCCTGCCAAACTTTTAAGTTATCTTCGGCTGGAAAATTATTTCACCCTATCTTTTTGTGGGTTCTGCCACTCTAGAATTTGTTTTGAAAAATTATTTAAAGTTGTTTGGAGGGGAACTGGGAGAGCTCAAGTGACCCTTTGCCTTTTCTTTGACATCTTGTCTCCATCTTGATGAATCTAGTTTATATCTCTTTAAAGAAATACAACTGATTGAAATCCCCAAAGAATTCCACTTTGCTTATTGTTCGGTGACTATAATTTTTTTTATTCCATAGAGTAAAATGTTACCTTAAAGCCTTTATTCTAACAAAGTATCATCTGTGAATATATTAATACTATATATAATTCTCTGAAAGACTGAAGTATGGAGGTAAACTTGTTCAAGTTTATTCTTTGATGATTGATACTAAAAAGGCATAAAACGGGAATGTATGCTCACCAAAATTTTCTTCACTGTCAAGAGAGAATGTAAAATACAGAGTTCAAGTGTAAGAGGGATTCTATAGAAGTGATGAATCTTCCCAATGTTTCTATGATCCTTACTTACATATGATATTATCCTGATTCTATCAGGCCCTATACTATTGTAGGTTCTCCTTAATTAGATCCACAACTGGCCAGAAAGAGATTACCTTAACTTTACTAGCTATACTATTTTTTTTCTAGTTATGCTTTACTAGTACTAGTGAGGTCATTTAGGAAGCAGGGAATGGATAAAGAATGCTTCTAGTTGGATTGGCAACCTCATAGATTTAATCTGTCAGTGTGTGTATGTGCGTGTATGTACACACACACATATACATACGCATATAATGTATATGTCCAAATATATATCATCTATTTACATATATGCATATATATTTTTATATACACAAACCCACATACATACATTTTACTTACATCTTTGGAAAGATATTTCTGATAGGGGCAGCTAGGTGGCAAGTGGATAGAGCTCCAGCCTTGGAGTCAAGAGAAACTGAGTTCAAATCCTGCCAAAGGTGTGAATAAATATTTCTCAAGAGAAGAATTGTAAACTATAAACAACCAAATGAAAGAAGCCTCTGACTCATGAATGAGACAAATGAAAATTAAAACTGAACATCATTCTCCAACCAATGAATGATAAATATATTAACATAATATACTGATATAATATTAAGTTTAATGCATATCTATTAATCAAACATCATAATGACAATAACCTGGTGTTGAAACTGAACAGGAGGATAATAAGATAGGGCTAAAATAGCTTTGGGAAATTGCAATGTTCCTCAAAAAACTCTATGCTTCTACTTGAAACAAGGAATCATCTCTTTTAACACCAATCCATACTTTCCAGTGATGCTGTATGGCATCAAGTCATGGAACAATATTTTCTCTAACCCCAGGAATTATGCAACAGAAGCAGAGTTCAGGATGTGATTAATGAAATGTATGATTAGAAAAGGATTATGGACCCATAACATATTGAGAATGAAGGATAACTAATGGTCAGCTTATGTGCTCTATTGGTATCCTTGTAACACCAAAAGAACTTGAGAAAAGCCTTCACAAGTTCAGGGGAATCTCATATCAAAATCATTAGAAGATCTGGAAGAGAATCACTTGGAATGAAATACTATGAATGGCTTGTAAGAGAGAATACTGGCACCCCAGATATATTGGAAAATGGGAGTGAGGGATAAATTCTCAAGATCCCTGAAAGAATGTTTTTTGGGAAAAAACCCATAGACCTTAATATTTCTAAAAATGCAATTTAGAGAGTATTAATAACTCTCGACCCATGTATCTAATTTCACATCTTTTTAAAAAAATATGAGAAGCATCTCCAAACACAATCTCCTTGATGAAGGTATGAGAAGGGAACAGGAAATCTACCACAAGTCACATGTTTCACAGCAGACAACACTGTTACAGTCCTACAACTGACAGAATACTTCACAGAGGATGACACTCTCTTGTGGTTATTGTTTGTTAATTATATGAAAAAGAATCTGCTTCAACAGAGCAAAAGCATGCATTAAAATTTATTCTTTAGTGAGAACCATCCCATTCACATGAGAAAAAAATGATATAGGATTTCTTGAAGGATAAAACTGAAGAGATAAATTTGTTCAACAGCTTTCTGATCATTAATTTAAAATGAAGTATAAAGAAGACATACTCATCCTTGTCATGACTGTTTTTCTAGTGACATGGAGCATGTCTGGTTTAGAACCTAAATCAAAGAGGGCCTCCGTATAGGGAGTGAACTTCTAAGGCTTTCTTGTTTTCAGATAACATCAAGCCCATTGCAAAGTATCCTAAATGAAATTCGTGGACATTATCGACAATTAGTAGTACAGTACAATGCAGTAATTTGACTTATTTTGCTCACACAACTTAAATAAACCACATAGGTGAAAACCATGTACTGTCCAGATTAGGATAAACTATTATATGGACAATCCAAAGAAGGAATCCAACAGTAGCTATATTTTGAATAGATACTGTGGCTGACCTGGATCTATGACTGAACCATAGAAAAGTATGCTGGCTTATATTCAGGAAACTGTTCATTGCTTTCAGTAATCCCAAACTTCTCTCTGAAACAATACCAGTCTTTTTAATACCAATATTCTTCAAGTGATGCTCTATGATTGTGAGTCAAAGAACATATTAACTAAGAACTGCACAGGGGATATGGTGGAAAGGATACTATCATAGTGATACATGAGTAGAAAAGGAGGTAAATTGGGTCATAGAGTATGAAGGATAATAAAATAACATACATTGCATTGATATCCATGATGTTCTCTTGCCTGTTGGGCAGACACCCTATGGCAGATTTACAGAACAACAAAGATACAAGTTACAAAAAAATGAAAAGATGTAGGTGGGATGTGACCTACAGTATTCCATTGAAAAAATGTCCACACTGATGGGATTTTAGAGCTACTGAGACCTGGAAATGGTTCCTAGAATGAATTAGAATAGGGAAAGTTCATAAGGCATAGAAATTAGGTGATAAAGGTGGGTTAATAAGGATAGATTGGAAGGTATGAATATGGGAGTCAGGAATAAAGACAGAGCTATGTGACTAATTGGATATAAAGTATAAGGAAAATAGATAAGTCAAACATAACTACATGTTGCTCAACTGAAGTAATTCATGTCATTGATAGAAATGATAGTTTGCAAAGAAGAACCATTTTAACATGGAATGAGAGATTCTAAAACTTATTTTAGAAATAGTGATTTGGAGGTGACATGAGAACATCTAAACAGAAAATCCTACATACAGACAACTGGAACTATGAGACAGAGTGGAATGGAGAACATCTGCTGGACTTGAAGTTTGGGAACACATGGGTTCAAATGCTACCACTAATAATGACTAACTCTATGAGCATAAACAAATAACTTAATCTCCTTCAGCCTTAGTTTCCTCATCTACAAAATTGGAATAATAATATCCAGAGAACCTATCTCACACTGCTGTTATGAGATTCAAATATGACATTGTACAGGATGTCCCAAAAGTTCTATTCCTATTTTAAGTTATTGAAGCTTACATAAAGCTATGTAAAGCACTTCATAAACTTAACATCTCTTTAAAGCCCTAAATATTAATTAGTAATTACTTAGATGAGTAGGCAAATTGGAGGTCCAGATTGTAGAATCATTAAAGGTAACATTTAAAACTATGAGAATGTGGGACTCTATGAGTAAGCAAAGGGTGAAAGATTAAATCAGGATGAATTCCCATAGGTAGAGACAGAACAGAATGAAGCCAAACGGTATATGACACCACAGAAGTCAATGGGAAAGAGAATTTTAAAATTTTAAAAATTTCAATGTGACAGAGAGATGGTGAACAATAAGACTTGAAATAAGAACATTGCTTTTTAAGCTCTCTCTTGATTCAGTAGGTGCTTTCCAGAGTAGTACAATAAACAATCGATATAGAAAAAGAGTGAGGCATCACTTTCTCAAGGTGGGCTCATGCAAAGTTTTAATCTAATTTACAAATGTATTCATCTTATGTTGGGGCTGAGGTAATAAACTCATTTCTGCTCAGTTTGTTTCCTACTGGACCTTAGCATTTTAGCTGAACTAATTTACATTTTAGAGCTTATGAACAGCTGCAACTTTGTATTTAAATTTCATGTGCTCTCTGTCCTATTTAATGTTCCAGTAACAACCCATCTTACTTTCAAGTTTGACAATTTCATAAGGGTATTGACCACCCACAGAGCAAGGGCCTTCAAAAGGGAAAGCTTTTTATGAACTGTGTTGAGTGAGGCAAAAATGCTTAGATGATAGTGAATACTTCTTGAAGTGGGCTGGGAAAGCGGTACTTTTATTTGGAAGAACTGGTTGTAATTTCCTACTGATGATACATGAAAGCAGTAGGGTTTAGGGTGTTGTCATGGTCATTTAGAAGCTATTCTTAACTGTAGAGTGTTCAGATTATAGAATTCCTATGTGATGGGGCAAACACCTCCATCAAACCAACCTTGAAAACAAATTTAAGATTACCTAGATAAACGGTTTATATTTCTTTTAACAAGTATAATGGGTGGGGCTGTTCTATTTGGCTTAAGATGAAGACTTCTGATAAGGAACCCTGATTTAATTTTAATGAGGTGGTAGGTGTAGGAGAGGATTTCCTTTCAATATGTTAGTATATGGATCTTATAAATGACTGATCATCTCAAATGGAAAATGTAATAAATATCAAGACTTATAAACTGCAAAACAGTAATATGCAAACATGAAAATTTAACTGTTCCTTTTTTTCCACACTGAATAGCACTGTACTTAAGTGGCTCTTTTCCCTATTAGTTATGATTCCCATCCATGAATATTTCAGAATTGGGACAGTCCTCCTTTAAATTCAATCTGTTCGTGAAATGACCCATATCTAGCCATCAAGTAACCTATATCAGGTAGTACCACATGTTCACAATCAACCCCAGCATGCACCCTATGGGCTGATAACGAAAATGTGACAATTCTGATAATTAAACCACACTAAAGCTGGCGGCTGATGTCTTGCATTAATTCAAAACAGCTTAAGGTGAAAATCATCATACTATCCAATTACCAGAGACATGGCTATATAAGCTCTCAACCATGTTGGCATGGTACTCCTCAGATACAGAAAACTTAATACCTGACAAAAACTGTAATTTAAACAAATAAAGGGTGGGGGGAGCTGATAGATTCTAGATTCTAGCCTGTATAATTTAACTATTGGTCCCTCTGAAGCCTTTCCCTTGATTAGCAAGGCTAAGCAGGTCAGAGGATGACATTCTCCAATCAGGCTAACATTCATGCAGAAATGATTTTTTTTTCCTGTGTCATTCATTAAGAGCTGGGAATATTCAGGGTTTTTTTTGGCTTATAGGGAAAATCCCAATTAATTAAAATCATGATAGAGGAATAGAAAATAAGCTCAATTGACGCTTCTATAGGGAATACCATTTTTATCATTCATACATATATCTGTATAGATTAGCATTAATGTTAAAGATTTCCTCTTTGCCCTCCACCCCCAATATATCTAGGAAATAATTCTTTGGAGAACATAATTTCAAGCTTGATGGGTTAAAAGATAATTGGAGTCTAAAAAGGGCTAATATTACTTTATGTATTTAAGGATAAATTTATAATCTAGTGGGGCATTCAAGTACAAATCTTCATATCACCATTATCAGTATCATCATCAATATCATCATCATCATTATCATCATCTTCACTGCCATAAAACTGTGCATAAGATGGTTAGAAATTTAATAATCATATATTCTATTTTATGATTTTTGTTTTCATTTGCTCCTCGACCTATTGTGTAATCCTTAAACCTGGTTACAGAGTAATGCCATTGCACAGTAGAGCATTAGATGACATGTGGTTGAATGAGAGAGCATAGACTATGGAATCAGATAACCTGGAATCACATCCTATTTATGTACGTTGTTATCTGTGTGCCTAGAGCAAGTCATGTAAACTCACCAGTTCTCTGTTTTATTCATATGTAAAATGAGGTAACTGGACTAAATCAAGTTTGATGTCCCTTCCAGATTCCTATTCCCTATGATCATATGTCTTTAGAAAATGACCTTCAAGGTGAATGTGTTTTTCTTCCTAAGGTCCCCCCCCATCCTCACCCCAGCCACCCATCATAGTTGCTTTTGCATAGGAAGTGATCTAATTTTTAAAGTAAAAGACAGTAGTTTGCTGTGTCTAGGTTAAGTGTCAGGTTTCAGCACCAAAACGAAAGAATTCATTGGATTTTCAGAATTTAGCCAAAATTTTCTGGTGAACAGATCTCAAACCATTCTCTAATTTCTAGATTTTATTTATGTTGGCATCAGGAAATGTTCTTTATTTGGCAAAGGACATTAAAGAAGTCAGTTTTTGGTGTAATATCAAATAAGACAACAAAGTAACCCCCTCGACAACAACAACAAAAAAAAAACAAAGAAAAATTGAGCAGAAACTTGTATTAAATCAAACCTTGAGGAATTTATCTCAAGGGCTGAAGGTATACAAGTTAGGTATAATTTTCAACTAAAAGGAGTTGTTGAATTAAACTAAATTTTTAAATTTTTGTTGAATTAAACTAAATATTTCATGATCACCTAGGTTTTTTTTAAATATTTATACATTTCTCTGAGGATGTTTCCCTGGAGTATGTAATTAGACCTTTAAGTGGTACCTTAAAATTACTTTTAAGCCATTTTATATTTTAGTTTATAAAATCACAGTGGTAGACGCAGAAATACAAAGTAGTATACATTTCTCAGGCTCCTTATGGCATGATTTGTTTAGTTATCACATTAACCTGTGTAAAAAGCTATCAGACAGCAAGCACAAAGAACATAGATATCCCAACTCTCTTTGTATCCCTAGTGCTTAACACAGGGTTTGGTACATAGTAGGTGCTTAATAAACACTGCTAGTGAACTTTCCCAGCCCTCAGTTTCTTCATTTGTCAAATGATGGTATTGGACAAGATGGCCTTGGAGGTCCATGCCAGCTTTTTCTTGGTGATCCTATGAACTTTTACTACTGCATTTTCACACTTCTTAATAATATTTATTAAAATATTAGATGATATTCATATTTCCTTTAACCCTGAAAGTTAATTACTTTCAGATATCTTGAGCAAGGCAAGCCTGAAGAAATATCTGTAGAAAGAAAGTACTGCAGGGATTTCTGTAACAGGTTTTTTAGTTCATTCATGTGTTTATGTAAAAGTAGACCCAATCGACTGAAAAAAAAAAAGAAAAAAGAAAGAAACCCAGAGAGTGGATAACACACTTACCTCTTTTAAAAAAACATTCAAAATAAAGAACTAGCTGTATTCAGGTAAACAAGGCCACATAATATTTTCAGCCAGTCTGTTAAATTATTGAGTGTACATGGTACTAAACTAACAGTCAACATATCTGCCTAAAAGTTATCTAGTTTAACACTGTATTATGTTTATTTCTACATTTCTAGATTGTATGAAAATTCCTTTAAGGGGCAGGTCAAATTTTGTGCATTATGACATCTTCTGCAAAAAATATTGCAGCGACCTAAATTAGCAATCAGTACCTGTCAGAATGTTCATGAACCCTGTGGGCGTTCTTTGTGAAAAAGTTGTTGCATATAGCATATAGTTGATAATACTTTCTATTTTTCCCTAATATTTTCAACTTCCAGGTTTTTATAAAAAGGAGTCAGATAATCTATTCTTTATTATGAAAGCCTTCAAACCAAACTATGAAAGATGAAGAAATGGGTGAAAAAGTACTTTAAAAGCTAGTATTTAAAGTATTATAGCCAAAGAGACACATTTTGGTATAGTTAAGTGACTGACAGATGCCAGCTTATAACTATACCCTAATAGGTTGGGAACTTTTAGAGCAAGATGAATACCTAAAGATTATATGGATTGTACACTTAAAAATTCTTTAAAAAGAAGAGGGATAATTTTGGAATTCAGTTTTCTCATTTATGATTGAAAGGGACTTACTCAGAACTATTTCAACTACAAGTATTTAAAGGACTAACCAGTCACATTTCTTTATGTCAGTACAATTGGCAAATATAATAGGACTTACTTTTAAAACTGGATTATAGTTTCAATAATGTCAGTATTCCTTCCATTAATGCAGAAGGGAATTCTACTATGTCTTAATTAGCTATCTCCATGAGCTACCTTGACCTAAAAAAATTCATATCATGGCCAACATTCTAATGATTAATTTTTCCATAGCCAGAATGGTTCTTGGACAAGATCACGAAGATTGAATTCAAAGCTTTTCTAGGTTGGGAGGACCTACCATAAAGCACCAACTAGGTGTTTTGCTGACCTAGGTTTTAATTATAAAGGGTTACCCCCTCAGTGTGGTAACTCTCTGTAATAACCTAATTCATTCACCTTTCTCCTGAGCTCCAGAGTGATTTGATAATAACAGTTAATGTTAAAGGCAGGATCTGAACTCTGATCTTCCTGATTCCAAGACAACCAGAGTGTCCACTGTGAACTGCTTCTTCTGTAGATTTGCACTAAGAAAAATCATCAGTTCATCACAAATAGATGGAATTCACTGTGAACTACTTAATGTCCCTTATGTATTCTAATCTTACGAACAGTACAATTTCATATTTCTCAATGACTTCTTGGAAAATGATATTTTGCCTCTGTTTATAGGATCATAATAAGATCAAAGATTTATAGTTACCAGGGGCCTTGGAGCCCATCAGATACAATCCTCTTATTGTACAGATAAGGTAACTGAGGCCACAAAGAGGCTAAGCAACTTGTCCAAGATCACATTCCTAGCAAATATCAGATATAGAATTTCAACCCCAGCTTCTCTGAATCCAAGTTCAGTACAGTATTCACTATACCACACTACCATTCATATGACAGCAATTTAGATGGGGTGATTATCATCTAAGAACAGGAAAATTTAAGTGACAGCTAGGTGGTGCCATAGTTCATAGAGTGCTGGCTCTGGAGTCAGGAAGACTCATCTTCCTGAGTTCAAATCTGGCCTCAGACCTTTACCAGTTATGTGACAAGTTACTTAATCTTGTTTGTCTCCGTTTCCTCATCTATAAAATGAGTTGGAGAAAGAAATGGCAAACCACTCTAGTATCTTTGCCAAGAAACTCCTAAATGGGATCACAAAATGCTGGACGTGACTGAAACAACTAAATAACAACAATAACAACAATAACAAAGTGACCTGAACTAATTAAGAAAAATGATCCACCAAATAGAACAAAGTTTTTTAGAGATAACTACAAGTTAGTAAATACAAGGATCAAAAACAAACCAATAATGGGTTAGAAAAAATTATATTGGGATGAATATAGGAAGGAAAGATATTGGATCATAGGTGGAACGGGATTTGACACTGTAGTGTTATCATTGAGGTGTTTTTAATCACATCTTTTTTTTTTTTGTATTCTTTGTCCCTTGGATGTATTCTCACCTACAACCTTCTTTCTACTCTCTCCCCACCATAGCTTTTTCTGTGTATTCTCATTCACATTCATGACTTCATTAAGGCTCTGTGATACTGTTGAAGAAGGAATCAAGAGGCTTGGAATAGTTTCCCTGTAGTTCTTAGGCAAGTCACTTATCTATCTAGGATTCAGTTTCTTCCTCAATATGGAATCATACAATGGTGGAGTTGGAGGGGACTTCAAAAGTCATCCAGTCCAATCGATACATGGGCAAAAAATGTACTCTATAAGATGCCCAACAAATGGAAATTAGAGCCACTGTGTGAAGACCTTACCAGCTACATCAGTAGGCCATTGTAATTTGGTATGTCTCTAACCATTATAACATTTATACTAATATAAGGCTGAAAACTTTTCTTTATGCCAGATCTACTCACTGTCACAAACTCAGTCTACTAAATTTTAAAACAGTTTTTGTTGTCCCTTTAGCTCTTTAAGTTTGTGATCTTTTTTATCCTTTGACCTCTCAATGGACTTGCATGCTCACTAATATAGGTGTTCCCTTCACCAATGTGAATTTCAATCCACCCATGAATTCTCATCCTCTTTGATTCCTGTTGATATCTCTCCATAAATGATATCCATTTCATGGAGGCCTTTCTCTGATTATCTTAATATTTTATGAATATGAATATGGATTTCTTGATGTCCATTGGTAATCCCTTGTTCTTCCTTAACATTAATATTATTATTAATAATAACGTCATTATTTTTCACAATAATAATAACAATAATAATGACTGGCACTTATTTATGTGATACTTAATATTGCAAGGTACTTTCCATACATTATCTCATTTGAGTTTCGCAACAACCCTGTGAATTAAGCACTATGGTTATTATTACCCCATTGTATAGAAAAGGAAACTGAGGCTCAGAGAAGTCAAGTGCCCATGGTCACAAAACAAGTGTTAAAGGCAGGAAGTGAACACAAGTGCTCCCTATTCCAATTCAAACACTGTTATGACATGATTTCTTTCATGCTGTATGCTGTTTCTTGTTCCATGAAATGTCCATGTCCTTTGCCAATCATGTATTCCTTAATGATTTTTTTTTAAGGCAATTGGGGTTAAGTGACTTGCTGAGGATCACAAATCTAGTAAGTGTCAAGCGTTTGGTCTGAGGCGGGATTTGAACTCAGGTCCTCCTGATTTCAGGGCTGGTGCCTATCCACTGCACCACCTAACTGCCCCCTTAATGATGTCTTTTATGCGGCTTTTACAGTGAAAGTAATTATTGCTTTAAAAGACGCTAGAAGTGTCCAAAAGATTGAGGTGGAGGTCTTCCAGTGAATTCCTCCTTCATGCTCTTATCTGGGATTGGAAGGATGTGACTTGGATGAACAAATTTACCAATCCCATCGTAAGAGTTTGTGGGAAGAGGAGCAACCTGCATACCTAGGGTCAGGAAAACTATGCAGGGCAGTTGCCATAAGGGAGATCATCAGTACCAGATTCTAGAACCTAGGCTATGTTGGAGGACTAGACAAGATTTATTTGGGGGAAGATCATTTGCTGTTACAAATCCCTTTCAGGCTGCAAGTGCAGTTTGGTGATGTTTGTTTCTTCTCTATAGCATCTACCTCATGAGACAATATTTGTAAAGCTCTTAGCCCAGTACCTATCACACAATAGCTACTTACAAAATGTTTGCCCCTATGCCATTCCCCCACCCCCAATCTCATTCCTCTGCTCTCCTGAAAAGCTTACTTCAATCCTTTCCAAACAGATGCTTTCCCCTAAGTGTGGGGTTTACTCTGCTTCTTAAAAGGTTTGTTTATCTTTCTGTGTTGAAACATTTACTTTGCCTCAAGCCAGCAACTCTGACAAAAGCTATTAATCACTTGAATGACTAATCTCTATGAAGTATTATTGTAATGAAGTTGGAAAAGAAGGGACTACAAGTACCTCCCAGGAGCAGGAGAAAGATATTTCAAACTGCTCTATATTGGCAGAGCACAATTTCTGGCTGGGGGCTTAGAGCTAAAGATGATATTTGATGGTTAATTTTACAATTTCCCAGGATATTACACTGAGTTCACTCTAGGAACCCGAATTAATCAATTTTTGATTCTGGTAACAGTGACTGAAGGCTGGCATTGAGGTGGGATAACCCACCTTTTTTTTTTTTTTTCCTCTTTTTGTGGGTCTGCTTGGTTCTGAGAGGGGCAGACAAAAGGAGTGCTTGGAGAGAAAGTCATGCCAAAAGTGGAGGAGTAGTGTGGCTTACGAAGACCTTAAGGAGAGGTCTTTTAGGAGAAATGTGTGGGCCAAATACGAATGGCTAACAGATTAGGCCCCCTGATAACCAGGAAAAACACAGCACAATGATGTACCACTTACTGCATTGGTTATCCATTCTGTCTACTCCTTTTACTCATCAGTTATCTTTCAATTAGGCATCTGGGTAGTACAGTAGATAGAATCAGGAAGACCTGAGTTCAAATCAGGCCTCCCACATTTACTAGCTATGTGACCCTGGGCAAGTCCCTTAATACTGTTTGCCTCAGTTCCCCATCTGTTAAATGAGCTGGAAAAGGAAACGGCAAACCACTGTAGTATTTTTGCAAAGAAAACCCCAAACGAGGTCACAAAGAGTTGGACATAACTGAAAAACAAACAACTCAACAACAACATCTTTCCATTGCCCTGTGGATTTGATCCCATAACTCCCCCAATTAAATCTTTAACCCAGAAATTTCACTCATATTTTCTTGGAGTTTACATAGGTTTGCCTGAAAGAAAGACTAGGACAAATTAGCCTAGTGACATCCTTTCCAGCATTAGGAAATTTATAAATCTATGAAAATGGAATCATAGAAATTTTTTTTATCTGCACAGGATCGTATACAGCATATATTATAATCCTTTCATTTTACACATCAGAAAACTGAGGCCCACATTCCTCCCTACCCCACATTCCCACACAATCCAAAATAACTGTTAAGCCTTCCCAGAGTACTTGAAAGCACAAAATATTTAAATATTATTGGGAATGTAATTTATATACATTCAAATATATGCATTTATAAAAGAGTTGTATTAAAAAACATCCCTCACTGCATTTCCTCTTGAAGATTTTCCTTAGTTGACTACCTTGCCTTCTCCTAGTACTAATTTGTGACTTACCTCAATGGTAAAACATTGACTCTGCCTAATCTAAGCTTCTGACATCACTGAATATAATGAAGCTCATAAGAACTGACATATAGGGAGAAGAAAAGGATGGATTCAAAAGATCTGTGGTCTTTTACATGACCGCTATTCCAGAATAGAGTATGGACAGAGAGAAATATCATAGTATAAGGGAAAATGGTGGGGGAAAAGGAGAGTTTAAGAAGAGACACTGGAAAGACTTACATGAACTAATGCAGAGTAAAATGAGCAGAACCAGGAGAAACTTATACATAGTTATAGTCACATTATGGGATAACTGTCTTTGATAGATTTGGCTCTTCACAGAAATGCAAGAATCTAAGACAACTCCAAAAAATTCATGATGGAAATTGCTATCCACACCCAGAGAAAGAAATATGGAGTCTGAATGCAGATGGAAGCATACTATTTGCCCTCCTTTTCCTTTGTTGTTTTGTTTTATTGCTTCATTTTCATGGTTCCTGCCCTTAGTTCTAATTATTCTTTACATCACGATTAATGGGAAAATATGCTTAACATAAATGTATATGTAGAGCCTATATCGAATTGTATACTGTCTGGGGTGGGGGGAAGAAGTGGGAGAAAACTTAAAACTCAAAATCTTATGGATGTGAGTGTAGAAAACTAAAAATAAATTAGCTAATTTAAAAAAAAAGAAAAAAAGTGACACCATGCTTTAGCCTTACCTTTAAACACATAATTCTCATTTATCTGGCTTCATTGTTTTTCCCTGACTTGTTAGTGGGTATACTGTTAAAGCTGTGACAAACCAAGTGAAATGTAACCAGGACCAGTCAAGTGTGATCCCTGAAGGTTAATAAAAATATGACACATACAGTCTTAAGAAACTCTATCACATGCTTCATGTTAACCTTTGAATTGCTTCCATTTTGCTACTTTGGTAGTGAAGTTAAAGGGTTAGTGCTGGGGGACTGGATGACTTAAAGTGTCTGTAGGAGTATGATTTACACTTCTGTTGCCTTCCTATGAAATGAAGCACTGAGATTGGCCTGACTCTTCCATCTTTTGACTTTGATGGGATTACATTTATCAAACCCCTTCTTTTAACATTATTTCCTATTTTTCATATGATTGCTACTTAGAATCTCATATGAAGGCAAAAATATGTACTCTCATTATTTCCAAACTGGAAGAATTAAAGAGAGGAAATGCCCTTGTGTAATTTCTAGTTAATTCTGGAAATGTAAGCTTTTAGTTGAAAGAACATATGTTTTCAAGGACTTTAGCAGACATGGTATTTGCCTGTGGAGTTAGACTAGTATACTCCACTCTCTAAATTCTGACTTCCCTATTAGGAAAACTCTTGGTAGGGAGTACTGATTCAGTTTCCATCTTATATGCCAAGGGTGGTGCAGAATCAAAATGAGAAACAAATGGATTAATTATTCCTCTATATGAGAGCTGGGAATCAATGCATTACTTTTATTCCCTTTCATTTTCTAAACTCATACACTTTTGCATAATGTTAATGTTCAGTATGAAATGAAAAAAAAAAAGAGAATGCTTTCTTTTCAGTGTTGGAATGCAGGTTGAAGTAGTTTCAAACCTGGGGGGATACAGTGCCAGACTCAAGGATCTGTCAACATTTCAACATGGTACATGGGACATTGAGATGTTTGTACTTGCTGATGATTATTCAGTTAAGGAAAAAAAAGAAAAAAAAGGAAAAATCACAGGCAAACACATATAAAAACATACAAACATATAAACACATACAGATGCTTAAACTATGCTTTGAATAAATATTGTGCCTGAAAAGAAGAAACACAGAGTCAGTAATCTTGAATCCTGGTATTGACTCTCCTTTCTACTAAGCGTCCAAACTTAGGAA
Organism: Vombatus ursinus; assembly: GCF_900497805.2. Lineage (NCBI taxonomy): Eukaryota > Metazoa > Chordata > Mammalia > Diprotodontia > Vombatidae > Vombatus > Vombatus ursinus. The sequence goes on from NW_020954599.1 coordinate 34,841,272, forward strand.
GTAATTTTATCTCTTTATCTCGCCAATTCAGAAATTATTCTTATATCACAACTAATTCATCATCTCTGCACCTTCTATCCATTACTTCTGGTTTTGCCCTCTAGGGACATGTAGAAAAAAAAATTCTTCCATATGACAGTATTTCAAACACTAATAAACAGTTAACATGTGCCCTCTAAGCCTTTTCTTGCTCAGGCTAACCACCTTTATTTTCTTCAACTGATCTTCTTATGAGAGTATTCAGGACCTTCACTATATTTACTTCTCTGGATGCTCTCCAGATAATCAGTGTTCTTTACCCAAATGTTATGGCACTTTTCAGTCTCCCTCATCAAGTTGGCTCCCTTCTCTCTACATTTTCCAGCTTGCTGACATTTTTCTAGAAAGTACCCTCCAGGAATGAGTTTAGTTTGGCATAAACTAGTACCAATGAACCCATACCAGCACTTTGTGATCACCATTTCTCTTTTTTAAATGCTTACACTCAGTCCCTCTGATGATATACTCAACTTCTTAGATTATACTGGTTTCTGATATTTAAAAAAATAGCAATTGACTGAAAATTGGGGTAAATTGATTAATCTTTTGGGAATTTAGGTATACCCTTTACTTGAATGATAGATTGACTTTTATCCATAAGTTTAAAAAAATCATATCAATTTATAGTCTTACTATCACTGTATATCTTGATATCATTATACTGTTATCCCAGATATTTCATGCAAAAAAATGGTATACTAATTGCACAGTGAATTCTGACTGATAATTTTATGTAATCAGGCATGCTGGAGTTAAAATGATAATAATTTAGCTACTGATGAGATAGAAATTTAGGGTTAAACTCCCTTTTGGGGGCATTTTCTCTATCTGCTTCTCCCCAGTAATACTTACGTTCACATGGCTTTTTTCATTTTAAACTACTTTGTAATTATCTAGTGCACCACCTATCTCTGAGAAGTCAGTAGGTTTTATCTTAGTTTCAGGAATGTTTAAGCCTTGAATTTACCAGACTTCATAGTATGCCAACTCTGGTAGTATTTTTTGGTTGCAAAATAGAAAGAATTGGGAAAAGAAGTTGCTGGCTGTTATGGATGAGAAATCATACATGAGGCATTTCTTATCACTGTTTAAGATAAGAAGCATCAAATCCCATGAAAATTACATTCACTTTTTTATTATTAGAATTTTAAAATTTGTAATTCAAATACCACCCTGAACACAGTGTTTACTTCACTGCTCACTTCTTAGTTCATTTTTTTTAAAATGACTTATATGCATTGAAGACAAGTCCACTTACTTTATTTACAAAATAATATTCTGAGCACACAACATACATTCTTTTTCCTAACTTCAGTATGTGCACTGGGGCATAAATTCCACATGTTTGCAGGTGCAGATATTTGACAGATCACATTTGAATGTGCAATCAATCTAATTGTCACAAGTATATCTATCTGATTTTATAAGAGGAGATATGGAGAAGAGGATTTTTCTAAATATCACAGAGAAAGCATATAGGTCTTCTAAATAGTGATCCTCAAAATAAGTGCTGAGTATTTGTAAGTGAAAGTAATACTTCACTTGTTTACTATTTTCCTTTGCTTTATCAGACCAACTTTTAAAGTTCATGTTTTTCTGGAACTCATATGGTCCTGTACAGCTCTTGAGAACACACTATGGACTAGGTCAATACTTTAATGGTACTCTGTTGATAAATGTGGCAGCAGCCTATCAACTGTTCTTTTACCTTTTTCCGTTCACCTTATAATTTTTGGTGTTACATAAGTGGTGAAACTCATGAAAATGGGAGTGGGGTTGGAGTTGGAAATCCTTATATAACCAAACCTGACCAAAAGGGTTTTTGTTTGAACAAACACTGGAACAGAAATCACAAAAAGATTGGAAATCTGAGGCAATTCCGCTGCGATAGCCAATCAGCCATTTTATAGGCTAGAGAATCGGGTGCTGCCAGTGGTCAATTGGTTTTCGCTCTTATTTGCTTTCAGTTCCGACAGTAGCTTGTTCATAGAATCTCAAAGTTGAAAGTGACCTCAGGGGACACCTCCCTAATCGAATCACTACTCTAACAATAGTCCACTCCACAACATATCTGACATATGGCTAACAGATCTCTGCTCAAAGAGGGAACATTGAACAAACAAAGTATACAATACATTGTAATTCAGCTACATTTTGATTACAAATAGGCATTAGCTAACTGAAAAAGAATTGATGTATGTATGTATGTCTGTGCAGGGGGTGATGGTAGTGGTTTTCTTCAAATATCTTAAGGCTTTATACTTGTTTTGGGTAGGAAGCAATGGGCAAAAGTTGTAGGAGCCGCAAATTTTGGCTTAAAAATGAGGGAAATCATCCCCCAAAAATAGAAATGTAAGAACTCAAATTTGGAGCTGGAAATTAGAGATTATCTAAGCCAACCTCTTCATTTTACAGATTAAAAAACAACCAACCAACCATAAGAGCAAACAAACAAACACACCCTGAAGCCCCTAGGCTGGAAGTTACAGAGACATTTTTATACACACCCACCCACCCACCCACACACACACACAAATTTTTATCGTCTCCTCCTATCCCCCAAATATCAGCTCCTTACTAGTAAGGATTGTCTCATTGTTGCATTTATATTTCCAGTGCCTATCCTACTGCTTGGTTGATAGATCAATGTAACTTGCCAAGGGTCACACATCTAGTGAGTGGCATGGCACTGGAAGTCTTTAAGTGAAGGCCACATAACCACTAGCCAGTGCTATTCTAAATTGATGTAATTATTGGCTCAGGTAGTGGTGGGTGGAGATGAATTCTGAAGATTCTTCCATCTTGGAAGGCCTTCCCTGACCACTCCAGCTGCAAGAGCAAGGTCTATTATCTGAACTTAGTTTCTGTATCATTACTTAGTGTCCTCACTTAGCTCTTGTCACATCCTATTTTGTATTTTACTTTTTTCACATGTACATTTCTTTTCTCCCCAACTAGACTGAAAGATTTCTGAGAATGAGGAGTCTATCGTACACATTCTGTTGTATCTACATGTCCACATTTCCTAGCACATAGAAGCATTATATATATATATATATATACATATATATTTAATATCATTATCTATCTACACTGTCCTAAATAGTTGCTTCGAAAGGAATTTATGTAAAGTTGTAACATTCTTAACACTTTTTAACCTTTCCCAAGTGTTAAAAACAAACAAACAAATACAAGTTTTCTTACTACTTCTGTTATTTTCGGATAGGGAGCTCTAATTAAAATTTAGCTAACTGGGAATAATTTTTAACAAAGGAATAGAAATGCCACAAACATATGACCTTGCAAAGCAAAAGGAAGAGAATCTATGAATATCTGAAATTCTAAAACTTTCAAATGCTATTAATAAAGACATCAAAATTCTGTTTAAAATACTTTGCATATCTAATGTTCTTACCAAAACATGCATTTCAAGCAGAAGTTGTAAGGGTTTTAAATCACAGATTTTCACAGCATTTCCTTCCGGCAGCTGATGAAAATTGGATAATATACAATCAGAACACTTTTTCTACACGTTTTAAATTGATTGAAAAACAGAAACAGATTTAGCATTAAAAAAAATGCACCACATTTGCAACTGTTATGAAAAATGGTCTGATCTGATTTAGTGAATACTAGGTCTAGGAACCTTGAGAATAACAGTGTTCTATTGGATGTTTTAAAACAGTGGGAACTTGCTACCGCACCCATGATGCCAAGGTCGTTGCAAAATAGGCACCATTGCCTAACAGCTTGAACCTAGTATAAATATCTACCACAGAAGAAGTCCTTTCATTTGATGAAAAGCATCTTCATTGTTTAATTTTGTAGGGGCTTTTTCTATATTAGGACAAGCTATTTTGGCTCTGAATCTATATTCCTATGGTTTATTGAATGGTTTTTTTTAATTTGATATGATGTGGAAAAGTGAACAAATGTTTTTCAATAATAGGACCATGGACAAAATGAACAGCATGGAATCCACTTCCATAGGTTTTGGAAATTCAGCACTGCAGCCTTATGAAAGCTCCAGTCTCTCCATTGACTCAGTATGTTACCAACATAGTAATTGACAAATAGCCATATATCTATTCTAGTTAACAGCGTGAGTTAAATTAAAGGTAGGTGAGGGCAACTGGGGCCCATCTTTCCAACACCACTTTTAATGAACTGGTGAGGAAGAGAAAAAGGAAACAGAACACCCTCCCTTTTGGGGACAATACTTGTTGTTGGTTTTTTTTTTTAAGCCTTGCTTTTGATTTCTTTCTCCCTCAACTTTCAGGAAATATGGATTTTTTTCTTTTCTACATAATTACCTTTGATTGTCCATGGAAAACCTGTTTTCAAAGTGTTAAACAACTGAAGAACCTTATAGGATCATTGACCTAGAGCTGGAAAGAATCCAAGAGTTTATCTAACACAATCCTCTCATTTTAAAGATGAGACGGAGGCCCATGGAAGTTTTGTTACTTGTCCAGTGATGACACAGGTAATAAGAATTTGAGATGGGTTTTGAGTTCTCTTTCTACTTTGCCATACTGTGTCCATAAATGGAATGACTGACTGTTGAAAATTAAAGAGTCCTTAAACATGTGTAAAAGGAATTAATCATTCTGATGAAGGACTTATTTGTTTCATAGACGGTTAGAACTGGAAGGGGCCTTGGATGTATGCAGTCCAAGAAATTGAGGAATTTGAGGCCTAGAGAGGGGACATTACTTACTCAAGTTTATATAAGCAAACTCGGGGCAACTTGAAGACTCACCCTTGGGTCGCTTGAATCCTACTCCAGATCTCCTGCTTTTATAGTATTCTACCTCCCCATTAGTGCATGGAGTAACAGGAGGGAGGAGAAGGCAAATTATGTTACAGATGAAAATTATGATGGTCCTGACATTTTTAGGGCTCACCTGGTAACCACAACAGTGGGGGCCATTTAACTAACATTAATAGTTTATTCATCTATTAAACATGTATGTGTTCAAAGGAGAAATTAAGTATAGCAATATATTTCCTTAATATAAGCAATGATCTCAAAAGAATAATCATGACAATACAGTACTCTGAGATAATTTTCAATATCTCTCCTAAAAATGTATAGTTATACTATATAATATAATTAGTAGAAACATTACCTACGTGTACTTTTAAAAGACAGTAACCAAAGCAAACGTACCAAATTTCTCTTTTGTTTTTCTTATTATGAAAATAAATTCTACCATCTTTGACTAGTTTTACACAACTGCTTCTTATAAATCATAAATAACCATTTAAAGAACCAGGCCCATTTAATAATAACATGTCACCTCCAAAGGGACTTTTCACATACTTTCTTATAGGTTTTTAAAGCTAACTGATCTTTTCCCCATTTTCTATCAGAAGAAATTTCCAATAGTCTATTTACTTATTTCTATTCATCCATGCATTCTCTAGGTGCCATTACAAGCATGGTTCTTTGGTATAAAATATAATAAGAAGGGATACAAAAAATTCTTTACTTTAAAGTCTGGTACTTATTGAAACCAAGTTTGTGGGAAGACAAACTTTTTTTTAGATTAGTAGAGAAAGTCAATGCAAGCTATAGTTCCTTATCTTTTTAATGGCTAACTATTGAGGAGATAAGTGTTCCGAACAGCAAGGTGGTATGGTGGATAGAGCACCAGGCCTCAAGTCAGGAAGACCTGAGTTCAAATCCATCCTCAGACAGTTACTCTGAGCAGGATATTTAACCCTGTTTGCCTCAGTTTCCTCATCTGCAAAATGAGCTGGAGAAGGAAATGGGCAAACCACTCCAGTATCTTTGCCGAAAAAACTCCAAATGGGATCATGAAGAGTTGAACACTATGGAAACAACTGAACAACCACCACCAATGTTCTATTTGCCTATTGTTACACTTTCGAAATACCATCTAAGAAAGAGCAGTAAATGGGAATAACCCAAAATAAGATTCATCTTAGGAATTAGACATCAGGCTAGACAATTGTGCTTTTTTTTAAGCTGGAAGAAACTTTAAGACAAGAATCATTTATGTCTTTTTGTATCTTCCTCTGTTGCATGCTTTGAGCACTCTTGCTGCTTAATTTACTTACTGAATCAGAAATGAGTTCAATTTAGTAAGCATCAAAAAATGGATGAGACCAGGTAAACAATAAAAGGAGACAAATTACTTAGAAAAGAGTGGAAACAGTCTGCACTCTGCTAATGTAGAATAAGTGGTAATCTTGAAAATTACAAACTATTACATGAGGAGCTAACAATTACCAGGTAATGGTAATGAATAAGGAGTCTAGAAAGAGAATTTGACCAAAGACAGATAGTTTGGTAGACAAAAGTATTCTAATTAATGGAAAAGTACACTGCAGAATACAGCAAAGATAGTTGTATGTGTGCTGCTATAGAGTGCACAAAATATCTGGGTAGAATTCTGAAGTCTTTCAAAGTTCACTCATACAATGGTGTTATTAGAGCATACCATTTTTCTCCTCATTCTGTTCACTTCACTCTCTATCAGTTCATACAAATCTTTTCAGGTTT
>NW_020954599.1:34847852-34856563 GCF_900497805.2 Vombatus ursinus
ACAACAACTACAACCACCACTACTACAACTACAACAACTACAACCACTACTACTACAACTACAACTACAACTACAACAACAATGACCAATAACAACAACCACCAACAGCCACCACCAACTCACATTTATATAATGTTTATGGTCCAAAATGAATGAAATAGTCCTTATTAGTGAAAAGCCTAGTAATGGTGATTCTGCCAGGTTTATTGATGCCCATTATCGGTTTATAACATATTGACATTCAGAGACTGCCGAGTGGCATAAAGCTGCACTCAATGTCAGCAAGACAAATTCAAATTCTTCCCCAATCTTACTGGTCCTGTGATTCTAGACAAATCATTTAACCTTTCAATATTTGTTCTTTCACAGATAAAATGGATATACTAACTACCTACCTCCCCAGGCTGCATTTAACAATCAGTAGAGATGTGTTATCTGTAAAGCATTTTGCAATCTTTAAAGTGCATATAAAATGTTACTTATCATTCTTTGTAAATCAACCTCTCATGAATTTGGTCAGTATGACTGAATCTTTCAAGGACAGATTTTCAGTGGTGAATTTACATATTGACTAAGCTAAGAACTTGATCTCAGTCAACAGTGAATTCACAAACAGATTCATTTAACCTATGAGGCTCAGGCAAAAACAGCCACTCATATTTACTTTTACTTCGCTAGAGAAAGAACCATGTTTGGTGTGTTTTTGTTTTTGTTTTTGTTTTTTTGTTCCAAATTAACCCAGATTTTTTTAAACTAGTAAATCAGGTCAACAAATTTAAAGTATGTAATTGTCACCATGTACTCCAGTATTTCTCAACCTTTTTTTTTTTAACCTATCATTGACTGTTTGATTTGAAAATGAATCTGTCTTCCTCTTCCCCAAAAGAAAGGCATAACATATACCTATTTATTAAATTCTCTTTTTGGAATTGTTTGATACTACCATGAGAATAATAACTACAGATATTCTGAGCTGAGTAGAAAACATGGTTGGACATTAATGTTACAGGTTTTTTTTCTTCTTCCTGGTATTCTAGGTCCATAAAATTAAGGAACCATTGAAAATATTGACTATATGCAAGAGCGCAATGTGTATTTTACACATGACATATTTCTAGGTAAAGAAGCAGCGGGTCTTCAGAAATATGTAGTTATTATGGAGGAAATATGGAATCAATTAGTTGTTCTCAGTTATACTCCTAACAGTATGAAGGCCAGTGGGAAGTAAAGAAATCACTGAGGAACAAAAGGAACCCAGTTGGTAGAAACCCAAGTCCTTTCTCATCGGCTGCAAAACCTGTCCTATAACACGTGACTTACTGAACTATGGGACTGAATTGTTTACGTTCAGCAATTAAGGGCTTAATTACTCTTTCTAGAGAAAAGGACTGAAATTTGGGATGGCTGGAAACAGGAAACTATTGAGTCATACACAACAGCTCCTACTCTCAAGCATTTTCCCTTGCACAAAGAATTTCCACACAAATTAGTCCGTTTCTCACATGTTTCAGAGAAGGGTAGAATTATGTTTTATACATATAGGAAACAGTCCCAGAGAGATGAAGCGACTTGCACAAAATGAAAGGGCTGGAACTTGAAACCCATCATTTTTCAGCTCCATCTTCTGTGACCTCATACCTTCTCTCTTAGGAACTTCATTAGATTTCTTAAATAACAGGGCCCTTTCCAGGAAGGATAGCTGAATAAAAAGGTAATAGGACCAGCTAATGTTTATCTAACAGTTTAATAAGTGATTTACTCAAGTTATTTCATTTTATTCTTACAACACCCATGGAAGGTAGACATGGCATTTATACTTTCTACTTTGCTGATAAGCCTCTGAGTCTGAAGAAGACTACATGATTTGGCAAAAACACACAGCTAGTGAGTGACAGAGCCAAACTTTAAACCCAGGTCTTCTAGGATTTGATATCCATTTGATTCAGCTTTCAGATCTTCTTGGCAATTGATACGATACTATTTCTATGAAAGCTCTTACCTCACAGGTTTGTTGTGAAGTTCAAATGAGATAACACATGTAAAGGGCCTTGAAAACCTTAAGGTCCTATATAAAGGCTAGCTATCATTGTTACTATTTCTAAATTTTATACCATAGTCTCTAGGGGGGAAAAAAAGGAAGGCAATGTGAATAGAGAGATTTAAATCAATAAGGCTGGGGTTCAAGTTTGGCAATTATTTGCTGTGTGACATTGCACAAGTCACTTAATGTCTCAATATCCCAAGTCAACTTATTAAGATGTGCATCAGTGTAAGGAGTTCTATTCTGGGAACTCTTTACTCCAAAGAAATCATATGTCCAGATCAGATCATGCCCTACAAATTTGTGCGAATGATTCCATTTGGTTTTCGACTGATCTAAATATATGCCTCCCCAAGGTTGTATTTTGTTTTGGGCTGTTTTGGTGAGAAGTCTTACATTAATTGTCAACATACTAAATAAAGAATAAGAGAGAAAAGTACCATGATGTAATTGTAAAAGACAGTTGTTGTAAAAGGTTGACATGGTAAATGCCTACGCTAATCCTATGCAGGCTATAATTTATTAACAAAAGCCATGGGGGTTGGGGAAGGGAAAGGAGCAGAGTGCTTAATCAGCAATGACCCTCAATTAAAACAGGTGATGTTTGCTGGGTTAAAGAATAACAGAAATCCAACTCCAATTAGCTGCCAAATCATCTGGTAAAGCAGCTGTTACACAAATAGAAAATCTTGGCCTTTCTGCTAAATCTCTCAATTTTGTCTGTACTTTTATGTCAATTTACTTTTTTTAAAACCTCATAATTCCTTCCAGACATATTTTAAATGAATTGCATCATTTCAGCATGAAGGAAAAAGAAACAAAAAATCATCAATTAGGTGCTGTTAAAATGTTGACACCCATTTTCATGAGCTTTTCTCTACTGACTTCCTTTAACCAACTTTAGAAACTTTTAATGAAGACTTAAGCTCTTACTCAAAACAGATCCATAGAACATTAGCTTTGGGATTGTTTTTAGATTTCAAAAAAAGAACTGTACTTACCAAAATGTTAGTGTTTCCCTCTGACAATTTTGTTGGTAATTGTTCATTAGCGTGTCCCAAGCTGAAGGATTGGCTGAGTCCCAGGTCTGGAAAAAAAAGAAACCAAAGAAAGGTAAATTTATTTCCATTACTCTTACATTTCTTGATTACATTTTTTCCATTTATAGGAGAAAGTGGCAGAGTTAATCACTGCGCAGCAATTGGCTAACACAAAGTCAATAGATTTATGCTGTAATGAGATGGCTAAAGGAGATGAAGGTTCCTGGAGTTTGGGCCTATGCTAAATGCTATGAACACAGATAATTTTTCACAATGAGGGTATTAAATCACTAAATCAAGTCAATAATTTCCCTTACTAGTTTAACCACAGTCAAGATTATGGGGATTGTTTTTGGTCTTCCAAAACAGCTCAAACACCATTTTATCTCCCCACAATGACACATAACATGTGCTTAATAAATACTTTTTGATTGTTGGTTATTTATTCTTTTTGTTGTTGTTAGAATTTTAGCAGGAGAAAAATGACTTTTTAAAAATCACTGTTATGAAGTGACTGGGAGAATTGAGGATTTTTACCTGTTGTTAAAAGTCAACTTAATTTTCCTCTTTCAGTTATTTGGAATGCACAGAAGGAAAAAGCTATATAGGCTTCCCCTCCAATTTAGAGTAAAACTCTTTGACTCTTATTCTGCAGACATCATTACCTCTAGATGTTAAACTCTGAATTTCTTCTCTCTGACAATAACTTCTTATGGTACTCATACCTCATTAGGCTAATATCCTCTCCCCTTGGGACTCCTCTGATTGGTAGATGTAGTAGAATCTCCTTTTAGGAGAGAGTCCAGGCCAGCTAGCTCTTCATTTCCCACTCAGATATACTTCCAAGCTCCTTGAAGGCATTATCTTTCTTTCTTTCCTTTTCTTTTTTTTTTTTATATTTGTATTCCCAGCATTTAGTACAGTGCCAGGCACATAGTAGGAGCTTAATAAATGTTTATTGCCTAATTATCTTTCCACCTCTTCCTATCATTAATAAATCAATAAACATTTATTAAGCACCTACTTTGTGCTAGGCACTGGGATAAGCACTGAGGACACACACACAAAAAAAGGCAAAAGACAGTCCCTGCCTTCAAGGATCTCACAATCTGATGGGCAATACAACAAGCAAAGAAATATTTACAAAACATGCTACATACAAGATAAATAGAAGTAAATAACAGAGGTAAGACACTGGAATTAAGAGGGTTTGGGGAAGACTTCCAGAAGAGACTATAGCTGGGACTTAAAGGAAGCTAGAGAGTAGGTGGAGCAGAGGAAGGAGAACATTCCAGGCACAGGGGGCATCCAGAGAAAATGCCCAGAATTGAGAGATGAAGGATCTTGTTCATGTTACTCTATCAAAGAGTATGTATTAGGGAGTCAGGTATAATAAGATAGGAGAGGGCAGATTATGAAGGGCTTTGAATGCCAAACAGAGCATTTTGTATTTGATCCTGGAACCAATAAGGAGTTGCTGGAGTTTATTGAGTGAGGAGCGGGGAGGAGGTAATATGTTTGCACCTGTACTTTTGGAAAATCACTTTAGTAGCACAACGGAGGATAAAATAGAATGGGAAGAGGCTTTAAGCAGGCAGACCCACCTGTGAGCTATTGTAATAGTCTAAGCAGGAGATAGAAGATTGGCGGTGAGCAGAGAATTTGGGGCAGGATAGGTTGATTTGAGAATTATCAGCACAGAGATGGTAATCAAATCCATGCAAGCTGATGAGATCATCAGGTAAAGAGTATAGAGACAAAAGAGAAGGGAGCCCAGTATAAGACCCTGATGGTTAGAGGGCATAACCTGGAAGAGGATACAGCAAAGGAGATAGGTTAAATAAATAGGAGGAGAACCAGGAGAGAGTGGCGTCCTGAAAATCTAAAAATAAGAGAGTATCAAGGAGGAGAGAATGATCAAAGTATTATTATTAATTATTACCAAGGGGTTGTTGTGTCAAAGTGTCAAAGACTACAGAGAGATCCGGGAGAATGAGGACAGAGAAAAGGTCATTGGATTTGGCAAGAGATCATTAGTAATATTGACAAGAATAGTTTCAGTGGAATGATAAGGTTGTAAGTCAAATTTTAAAAGGTTTAAGAAAACAGTGAGAAAAGAGAACATGGAGGCACCTACCATATATAGCCTTTTCTAAGAGTTTAGCTAACAAAGGGTTGAAGACATAGGATGACAGAAAGGATGGAAGAATCAAGTGAGTGGTTTTTTTTGTTTGTTTTTTTTTTTTTTTTAGCGTGGGGGAGCCATAGACATAGGCCGAAGAAAATGATCTATTATACAGGGAGAGATTGAAAATAAGTGAGTGTGTGAATGACAGGGAATAATCTGTTGAAGAAGATGAGTTGGAATAGAATCACTTGAACAAGTAGTTACTCTTGGTAAGGAGTAAGGTCACTTCATCATGTGATTCAGAGGTAAAGGAGGAGATAGTGGAAGAAGGCATCTGAATGGTAGGAGATGAGGAAGGAAGAAGAGGGATTTCATGGTGATTAGCCCAAATTTTTTTTGTACAATATGAAGCAAAGTTCTCAGTTAAGAGAGTGGAGGGAGAGGGAGCCACGGGAGGTTTGAAGAAAGATGAAAAGGTTTCGAGGAGCCAAAGTGGAGAATGGGATAGTGATTTGATAAGGGAAGTATAGTAGGATTGCCAAGCATCAATGAGGGCATAATAACAGTTGCATGATTTTCTCCATCTTCATTCAGCAGTACAAATGTAGGAATGAAGGCAGTGAATGGTGGGAGTGATCCAAGGCTGAGGCTTGGCAGGGCATAATCAGTGATAAGATAAGGGGATTAGGGATTCAGAAGAAGATAGGGTAGACTTGAATTGAATCACCAAGGGTTGTAGATGGGGAAAAGAGGAGAGAGTAGTTATTGTAAGGGAGATGACCTGGAAAAAAAATTTCAGGGCTTAAGGGATTGAAGGTTGTGGTGTGGATGGAAAGTAGGGTTTTGTAAGGGAAGCAGAAAGATGAGTGAAAAGCCAGTGGATTATGGTCAGACAGGGAGATTTCAGAATTCTTGAATACAGAGGTGGTACCTTTGGAGGTGGTGGCAAGATCACGGGTGTGACCATCTTTGTGTGTGGCTGTGGTAGGGTGGAGGAGTGGGTCATGGGAAGTGAGCAGGTTGAGGAACATCTGAATCTATCATCTTTATTTTGGCTTCACAAGCAGCCTTATCAAATTTGAACCTCATGGTTATCTATTTTAATGATATTCTCACTACTTTCCTACTGATGGGATTGGGGTCTGGGCTCCCGAAAGGAAAAACCCTGGACTTTCCCATATGGCCAAACCTCTGGCTTTAACCTGAGGCTATAATCCCATCAACTGGCCTTTCTATAACATCATAGACAACTTGGCCACTCCTAGATCCCTCCCACAGTCTTTCTGTATATAAGGTCTATTTTGTCTCCATTAAGATGTTCAGATTCCTAAAATCTAGCCACTGCTTGGATTCTTATAATCTAGCCCATAGCTCACTAATGTTAAGATTCCTTAAGACTCTGCCTAATATGACAGATGTTCTACGGCTGAAAGAAGGTTTGGATCGAATTCTTTTGGGCACGACCCGCGTATTGTGATTTTGGGGTCCTAGCATCCCTGAGCCCCTAAACTGCATCACTACCACTTCTTTAGCTTTTTTGATACCTTCACCTTCTACCACTTTCATCTTATTAAGGATGCCTTCTCCCTGGTTGGGACAGCTAGGTGGTACAGCAGATAGGCTAGTCTGGAGTCTGAAAGATCTGAGTTCAAATCTGGCCTCAGGCACTTGCTAGCTATGTGACCCTGGACAAGTCACTTAATCCTGTTTGCCCCACTTTCCTCTTCTGTAAAATAAGCTGGAGAAGGAAATGGCAAACCATTCCAGTATCCAGTATCTTTGCCAAGAAAAACTCGTGGACAAAGTCCATGGAGTCACATAGAATTGGATAGAACTGAATGCATAACAACAACAACAACCCCTTGGTAATACTTAAAAATATCCTTTTTCTGCTTCAACTCCAGGGGCCCTGAAAAAAGTCACGAAACAGTGACGATTGGAAAGACTAAAAATATAGTGCAGGACTTTATCTGGGCCCATGCTGTTCCTTTTTTTTTTTTAAATTAATCTCTGTCTCTTTGTCGTAGTTGGCACAGTGACTCTTCTAAACTGCCTCCTTTTGGGGGGTGGAGCCAAGATGGCGGAGGGAAAGCAGTGACTGTCTTGAGCTCTCTCACAAAGCACTCCAAATACCTAAAAAAATGGCTCTAAACAAATTCTAAAGCAGCAGAACCCACAAAAAGACAGAGTGAAACAAATTTCCAGCCAAAGACAGCCTGGATGGTTGATCAGAAATGTATATCGAGCCAGGTGGGGAGAGGAACACAGGTCGGTGTGGGAGCGCAGTCTGCAGCGACCCTAGAGCAGGCCTCAGAGGACTGAATCTTGGGCAGCTGTGGCAGTTTCCAGACTTCTCAACCCTTGAATGCCAAAGACAACTTAGAAGGTCAGTGGGAAAAGTCCGTGACTGTGGTGAGAGAGGAGCTAGGTCTCAGCCACAAGTCTCGAGTGTGGCCCGGGGCCGTGGCTTTTTCCTGAGCTTCCAGCCCACAGACTGAGTGGCAATCAAGTGGCTGATCACAGGGGGATTGTAGGGTTCTCTTTGCCAGTGCTGAGGCAGGAATCTCTGGCTTTACCAGTGCTTGAATCTGGGTCACAGTTCTGAGGGGCGGTCCTGGGGCGAGGAGGAGCGCTGGCGTGGTGGAGCTTGTTGTGGCTGTGGAGATGAAACACCTCGCCCCTTATCATACCACCTTGGAAGAACTGAAAATTTACAGGTCCCTAGAAGTACCTCTGAAAACAGCTGTACAAACCCCTGAAGCTTGGGACAGTACACTCTTCACATTGGAAGCAGACTTTTACCTTAACAAAGAGTTTAAAACTCAAGTAATTGGCCAGGATCATGAGTAAGCAGTGCAAAGAGAGTCAGACTATATTATCTTACTTTGGTGACAAAGAAGATCAAAACATACAACCAGAAGAAGACAACAAAGCCAAAGCTCCTACATCCAAAGCCTCCAAGAAAAATATGAATCAATCCCAGGCCTTGGAAGAGCTCAGAAGGGATTTTGAGAAGTAAGTAAGAGAAGTAGAGGAAAAACTGAGAGTGATGCAAGAAAATCATGAAAAACAAGTCAACAGTTTGCTAAAGGAGACCCAAAAAAATACTGAAGAAAATAACACCTTAAAAAATAGCCTAACCCAAATGGCAAAAGAGGTCCAAAAAGCCAATGAGGAGAAGAATGCCCTCAAAAGCAAAATTGGCCAAATGGAAAAGGAAGTCCAAAAGATTACTGAAGAAAATACTTCCTTAAAAATTAGAATAGAGCAATTGGAAGCTAATGACTTTATGAGAAATCAAGACACTGTAAAACAAATCCAAACGAATGAAAAGTTAGAAAACAATGTGAAATATCTCATTGGAAAAACAACTGACCTGGAAAATAGATCCAGGAGAGAGAATTTAAAAATTATTGGACTATCTGAAAGCCATGATCAAAAAAAGAGCCTAGACATCATCTTTCAAGAAATGATCAAGGAAAACTGCCCTGATATTTTAGAA
>NW_020954599.1:34856663-34930932 GCF_900497805.2 Vombatus ursinus
CCCAGGTCAAGGAGAAAATATTACAAGCAGCCAGAAAGAAATAATTCAAGTATTGTGGAAACACATCAGGATAACACAAGATTTAGCTGCTTCTACATTAAGGGACCCCAGGGCATGGAATATAGTATTCCAGAGAGCAAAGGAGATAGAATTACAACCAAGAATCACCTACCCAGCAAAATTGAGTACAATCCTGCAGGGGAAAAAATGGTCATTCAGTGAAATAGAGGACTTTCAAGCATTCTTGATGAAAAGACCAGAGTTGAATAGAAAATTTGATTTTCAAATACAAGACTTGAGTGGAACATGAACAGGAAAGAGAAAATCATAAGAGACTTATTAAGGTGAAACTGTTTACATTCCTGCATAGAAAGGTGATATTTGTAACTCATGAGACCTTTGTCAGTATTAGAGTAGTTGGAGGGAAAAAAATTATATGTACATATATATAGATATAGATAGATAGATAGAAGGCACAGGGTGAGTTGAAAATGAAGGGGTCATATCTGGAGAACAAAATTAAGGGGTAAGAAAGGAATATACTAGATGAAGGAGAAAGGGAGATGTAGAATGGGGTAAATTATCCCCCCCCACACACAAAAACAAACAAACCAGAAAAGAAAAGGCTCTTACAGTGGAGGGGAAAAGGGGGAAGGTGAGAGGGAACGAGTGAATCTTATTCTCATAGGATTTGACTTAAGGAGGGAATAACATACACACTCAATTGGGTGTGGAAATCTGTCTTACCCTACAGGAAAATGGGGGGGAAGGGGACAAGAGAGTAGGGGAATGATAGAGAGGAGGGCTGATTGGAAAAGGGAGTAATCAGAAGCAAATACTTCTGAGGAGGGATAGGGTCAAAAGAAAGAATAGAATAAATGGATGGGTGGGATAGGATTAAGGGAAATAGAGTTAGTTTTTCACAGCATGTCTACTATGGAAGTGTTTTGCATAACTGCACATACACAACCTATATTTAGTTGCTTGCCTTATCAATGAGGGTGAATGGGGAGGGAGGAAAGGAGAAAATTTGGAACCCAAAATTTTAAAAACACATGTTTAAAAAATGTTTACACATGCAACTGGGAAATAAGAAATACAGGAAATGGGGTACAGAAATCCATTTTGCCCTACAGGAAAATTGAAGGGGAAGGGGATAAGAGAAGCGGGGGAGAGATAGAAGGGAAGGCAGACTAGGGGAAGGGGTATTTAGAATGCATGCCATCTTGGGGTGGGGGGGAGGGGTGAGATGAGGTAAAAATTTAGAACTCAAAATCTTATGGAAGTAAATATTGAAAACAAAAAAATAAATAAAAATTACCATTAAAAAAATAAACCACCTCCTTTCCATTCATACCCTCAACATTGTCCTTTGAAACCTTTATTCTCAATTGTATTACCCCCTGTGTTAGCAAAGTCAACCCCACCCAATGTGAGGTCCCTGACATTTTTTTTTCTATCCATCTTAGAAATTGTTACCTTGGTTGACTTCTATTATCTATACTTTTGTCTCTGATGAACACATATCCTTCCTCTTCCTCAAGCCTAATCTTTAAACTCCTTATTCCACTCCTTCTCACTCTCTCTTAATTGTTGTTCTAACTATTAGTATTCTTTATCACTCATGCATATTAATTTTTTTTTTCTCTCTAAAGGTTCCTTACTCCCTCCTCCACATGGAAATATATTCTCATGTCCCATAACTTTCCTTAACTGGGCTATGTCCTCTATTTATCATCCTATCTTTTAACTTTCTTTAATTACAGAACAGGACATCTATTGCCTTTTTTTTTTTATCATTACCAACTCTTTCTTTATAAACTGGATTCCATGGTGCAGTGGATAGAGCACTGGCCCAAGAATCAGGAGGACCTGAGTTCAAATCTGCCCTCAGACACTTGACATTTACTAGCTGTGTGACTCTGGGCAAGTCACTTAACCCCACTGTATAGCAATAAATAAATAAAAATAAATAAACAAACAAACAAATAAATAAATAAACACATAAATAAATAAACAAACACATAAATAAATAAATAAATGAAATAAATAAATTAGATTCCATTGCCACCCTGATAACAAAAGTATCTTTTCAAATTGCAATTGTGATCTCATAACCTCAGATTTCTTCTTTGCCTCCTCTGTAATAAGTGAAAGTGTTGATCTACTTCTCTTCCTTAAAACCTTCTTCCTTGACTTCCCTGGCATAGAGAGTTATTCTGGTTCTTCTGATTCTACCCCTTTATTCCTTCTCTGATTTCTACTTAAAATTTCAAATGCAGGACAACTTTGGAGGTGATACTGAGTGCAATTTAGAATTATGAATGCATTATATCCATAAGTGACATGTCTGGATCAATCAGTCAGCTAATAAGAATTTATTAAGCACCTTCTATATGGCAAGCCCTGTGCTAGATAGATATTAGGAATACAAAAAAAAAAGATTCAATGAACTCAAGGGGCTTAAATTCTACCTGGGAGAATTGTGTGCATTTGTAAATATATATAGAATACAAACACATATTCATACAGAATACAAACAAAATATACTGTCCTAAAAGTTTTAGTGCAGTTTTAAGGTTTAATAATTATAGAAGCAATCATGCTACAAGCTTACAAAAATGACATTTGAAAGGTTAAAAATCCACAATTCTAAAAATATTAGTGCGCTTCATAATGCAATCCAACATAATCACTGTCTTCAGCTATCCATCTCTCTTGTCAATTTTCAAAGTGTACAAACTTTCAACAGCTGCTGCTCAATGACTCAAGGGTCTGCATTTGGAATCTTGGGCTTGAATAATCCACAAAATGAGATTTTGATGTATACATGAACATTTTGATTTGACCTCCCAAGAACAAGTTCAATGGAGATAGGTCAGGTGACAAAGGCAGGTAAGCATCATCCAGAAACTAGTGCTATGCAATACATAAAGTTAGGGTGTCTCATCTTGTTACAATTAAAAATTTATTATTTAAAGCTTATGAAACTAAATAAGGGTAGAGGAGATCTGCAAAGTGAAACTTTTCAAGTGAGGAGGTAGAGAGAGACAGACAGACAGACACACACACACATATACATAGAAAGAGAGAAAGAAAAAAGGACTAACAAGTCATATTTGTATCATCTCAAGTGACCCCACTGCCCTTGGGATCCATCTACTTCCTTGATCTCTATATGCAATATGGAAACTGATAGATCCCTCTCTTGGAGGGTTTCTCTGGTATCTATCCTACATGAATGACACGGATATGCTATACCCATAGTAGCACTGAGCTGCTTCTATGAGAAAACTAATATGTCATTCCCCTGAACTGAAGTGAGAATAATGTCATACAATCAAGACAGATTATTAAGGACTAACTGATGATAGTGATGATGATGATAAAGAACAATGCATATGCTTTTTCATAAAATTACAGCTTACACAATCAATATTTAAATCAGTTATGAGGCCTTTAGGTAAGGTAGATAACTTCCCTGAGCCCTAGATCCACATTTTGTAAAATAGAAGTTCTAGGTATTTTTTATTTACTTATAATTAATCTTCTGTTGATTAACAAAAGAGAACTCTGACTGGGAGTCAGAAGACATGGGTTCTAGTTTTGCTGTTACAGTTAACTACCTGTATATTCCCGAGCAAATCACTTAATGTTTCTAGACAATGTTTTTTAGCTATAAAAATAAGGCTATTGGATTTTATGACTTTCAATGGACCGCTAAGCTGTAAAATTATACTTTTCTCTCTTTTTAGCCCAAGGGTCAGGGACTTGATTACTTTTCTAACAAAGTAATCATTCTATGTCAACATTTTATTGTATATAGTTATTGTGATTTCTGGCAAATACTTTGACCTGTGTTACCTTTAATTTTTAAGGGCAACATAGCATGGAGGATAGAGTGCTTGGCTTGGAATAAGGAAGATCTGGGTTCAAATTTACTGAAATTTACTAGCTGTGTGACCTTTTACGAATCACCTAATCTCTCTGATCCTTAGGCAAGCCCTTGGGACTCAATTACCTACTAAGTTGTAGACTTGTTTCTCACCACATCTTTCATGCTGATGACAGTGTAGGTCATTTGACATTCATGCATATCCTACTCAATTTGAGATTATCCTATATTATAATAGTTTTATATAATATTGATGCCAATAAAATTACTTGAAAAATATCATTAACAGATTACCTTTCCTATTCAGGAAGAAAGATAAAGCTATTCGTATAGTACAGATGATGTGGATTCCAGATTAATATAATGTTATCTATTTTTTTTCCTATGTTTTAACCTATACTCAGTATAGTAATAATATCTTAACCTCCATTACTTATAATTGAGGGTACACATGAAGTGTTTACTTAAATAATTACAGCTTTTACTATTACTAGCTGACCATAGTTCCATAACCTGCTTCCACTTATGAAAATAAGTAAAATCAGCAAGTATATAAATTAGTATGCTACCATGGACATGATGATTCACTGGGGGTAATTATGTAATATAATAAAGTATTTAACATTTTAAGGTTTTATGTATATGCTTCACACATAAATAGAAAAAAATTCTGTCCTAAAGCTACAAATTATATGTATATAGTGTCAGTACCACTTAAACCTTTAAAATAATGAAATTCTATTAAGTGTAACAATGTTACAAAGGTGTCAAAATTTATGGCTGGATTTCTACAACTAAAATAACTGGACTGTGTCCCAATTAGTTTGGTTATTTAGAACATCTTAATGACTAATCTCAGTGCCAGAAAATTGACTGCTTTGCAGTTTATGTATTCAGGAATTTCATTCATGTATTCATTTGCTTACTTATTCGAGAGAATGGTATATTAGGGCATTGTGAAGTATGGAGTAGTGATCTATTTTAAAGTTAGAAAGGATCAAGAGGCCTTTCCTAGTTCCCCCAAATACTAATGCCTTCTCCTCTGATAGTGCCTCCTATCTACTCTATATATATCTTGTTGTTGACATACTATCTATGCAAACTAATTGTTTATATGATTTCTCCCTCATTAGACTGGAACTTCCTTCAGAGCTATCCTTTGTATCCCCAGTGCTTCAAATAATATTTAGCTCATAGGCAAGTCCTTTTGGCTTAGGCAAGCAGATTAGGCAAGCCATTGCTCAGGAATGTACAGGTAGTTATCCCCAGTGCCTCAAACAATATTTGGCCCATAGGAAGCACTTAATAAATACTTGTTGATGACTTAGGAATCAGACCCGTAGATCTAGAGATGGCAAGGTTCTTATAAGTAACTGAGTCCAACTCTCATTTTATAGACGAGGAAAATGAGGCAGTGCAGATATACTGAGTGACCTGTAATGGGTCATATACCTGGTACATATCTTAAGGACACATAGCTTCGTAGGGGAAGGAACAGGAATAGAAAAAAGGTTGTCCTTTCCAGAGCTCTTAGAACTATATCACTTTGCATTCTTTGTGTCAATATTGGAGACTTAGCCAATTCAGTTACATCACATAGATGTGGCCTACATTTCTTGAAAATTTCACAAGATAGAAATAGTATAATTTATGGAGAATAATTATTTAAGGGTGCTATTGAGTTTAGCCATGCAATCAAGATTATGGTTTTCAAATACCAAGAAAATTAAGATAATCATTTAATATTAACATTACCCCTGAAACTAAAATATATTTAAGATTGAGGAAAATGAATAAACATATACAGTGAAATATATACATATATATAGATATCCTAGATTGATCTATATACTATATATATGATAATGATGACTATTTACCCAAATAGTTATTGAAAACAACATTAAACTGAGCAATATGGTACTTATATTTCTACATCCATATTTCAGCAGTATGGCTTAATGGAAAATATTACATGAAAAGTCAGATGACTTGGGTTCTATATAAATTCTGCTAACTACTGGCCATGTAATCTTGGATTAATTAATATCTTTAACCTTAGTTTTTTCATCTGTGCAATGGAGACATTACTATCTACACCACCTACCTATGCTTGCACTGTTGTTGTGAGGTCAAATGAGATGTTCTATGTAAGTGATAAAACACTATAAAATGAGAGTTATTATTATCTGTTCCATCAAATATTTATTTGAAAGGTTTCTTTTAAGGATAATAATAGACATGGAAAGTAATTATCGATCATAATTATATTTTAAAAAAACTTTTATTGATATCTTTTATTTTTACAACACCTTCATTTACCCTTCCTTAACCAATCAGTAAATCAAAAAGTATTTTTATGTGCTATTAGAATGTAACCTCCTTGTGAACAAGGATTCTTTCAATATATTCACCTTGGCATATCTGAAGGCAATAGGGAAGGAAATAGTAGATAAGTAGAGAATGAAGAGAATGAAGCTTTGAGAGAGACAAGAGATTGCAATTGGCTGGAAAAGATGGGAGAAGACAGGATAAAGGGTGTATATAGAGGGTTTACCTCTACATGACCTCATTGTCACAAACTTGGGGAAAGGAGGAGAGAAGAGGATTATGCAAAAACATGTTTAGATGAAAAGATGGGATAAGAAAGAGCTAATATCGTATGGCTTTAATTTTCTCAGTGAAATAAAAAAAAAATTCCTTAGCTGAGGGGCAAAGAAAGGCAAAGGAGGAAGTGTGGGAAGCTTGAGGAGGGAAGAAAAGGATTTGAACAGCTTTCATGGTGGACAACATAGGTAATCAATTAAGGAGCAATAAAAGGACTGACTGCCTTGCCGAGGCGAGAGCCCATTTGAAGCAGGATAACACAAATTCATAATATACCCAGTAACCACAGTTGTGTGAGTTCTTCCAACTCCCTTTAACTGCCTGTGAGTGGGAGCAGGGTAGATGAATAGTTTGGAAAGAGATAAATGTTGTTATGACAAAGGGGTGAGAGATTCAAGAGCAGACAACAACATAGAGTTAAATGGCTGATCGTTCAGTTGCTATTCCAAAGGAAGGAAAGTGAAATCAGAGCAGAGATAATGGCCTGAGAAAATTCTGAGACGTGCAGGTTTTGCAAGTCTCAATGAGGATGAAGAATAAGTTTATGAGGGATGAGACAGAGGGGGAAATGGAAAGTAGGGAAGTTATCAATGGATAGAAAAACATAAGAGTTCTTATTTAAGAATCTGGAACACATATAGGTAATGGTGAGGTGAAGTACCTCACCGTCCCTAAATGTGACTGAAGTGAAGGGAAGAAATATATCCTCAGGCTGAAGAATTGGGAGGTAAGAGAGCTTGAGGGAACATCACTATGAATATCGAAGTCCCCTAGTATGAAGGCAGGAATTGTGGAGGAGAGGAAGATAGTGAGCTAAGTGCTGAACTCCTTGAGAAAAATGGGAAAATTACTTGGGGGCTGGTATACAACAAGCAACATGACATAAATTAGGCAGAAAATTTTGATTAAGTAAACTTCAAAAGAGGAGAGTTTGCTGAGTGAAGGTGATAAAGGAAGAGTCTGAACCTAGCAGTGAGAAGAATCAAGGCATATTTTGACATTTTATGTGTGAGAGAAAATGAAACCACTGTTGCAGAGTCTCAGTGAGGATTAATAGACACGGAGAGTGTGAAAGAAAGAAGTCTAGCAAAGGGGACTTTATTTAGCATGGAAGAGTAATACCAGAGGGTACAATGAAATGCATGGATGTCATTGGAATGGGATATGAATAGGGTAGATTGAAGAGGAAAGGGATGAGAGAACAGACAGTGGGTGCTGAGCATATTTTGCATCATTTCCATAATTTGCTAGTCATTAATTAATACAGGAAAAGAAACAGGAGGTAGAAGAGTCATCTGTTCTGAGAGAATGAGAAAGAGAGAGAGAGGAAAGAAGAGAGGAGAGATATAGAGAGGGAGGAGAAAGAGGAGAGAGAATATTATTCAGCGACCCTAATCAACAAATCCACCACAGTGACAATGCTCTATAACTATAGTTTCTAATCTCTTCAAAGACATCATGGAAGTTCATTTTCTCATCTCTTTGGGGTCAATACAAATCTATACAAATCTAGTCACCATGGATCAATCAAAGCTGAACATTTGGGAGAAAGCATATGAGTGGTCCATGATCAAAATAGCCATACTGATAAAAAACTAAACAATGCAAAACATTTATTTCTGTTAGTGCTAAAAAGCTCAGTGAGTTGCTGATTATAGGCATTGATATTTTTATCAATGAAAAAATTGTTTTTGCACAATGCTACAACACCCTATTTTTGTCATCCCCTGTATAGGCATTTGAAGGATTGATTATTAGGCTGTCTATGATCAAATGCAAAGGAGATTCAGGGTCAACTAGGATTCTCTCCCTTGAAGAAAACCTAAAGCACCTATGGCCAATGCTAAATAATACACTTTATTTTTTTCTTGCCCCCTTTGTCTCTTTTGTTGTCATAAAACATTTCTCAAAAAGGGAAAATAGCCATGTAAACACTTGCCCTCATCTTCCCTGAGAGAAAACAAAACAAAACAAAACAAAAACAAAAAGAAAACCTAAAGGATTTAGGATAGATTCTTTTTCCTCAGGAGTTTTAAGAATAGTGAACACTTACCACTATCCATTGTAGGAAATAAACACATTTGTTCCAAGTCCATACCAATATTTGTTCCTAGAAGATTGCTGCTAACTTATTCTTACTACTTTGGTGAACTGTCTAAACACTTTCCTTATCTGCATGCTACATTCAAATATTAATATATAGTTGCAAGTGGCATCTAGCAGGACTTGAATGTTGTACAGGAAAATTAAATCAGGGCTAAGATAAAACTGTGGATTGTGATTTCCGACTGATTTTGTTGGAATGCTCTTAATTTCTGTTATTATTATTTTGTACCCAGAGTAAGCCTTGTGATAGGAAAAGCAGGTATTGTTATGGCCCCAGGCTAGCTCAAAATTTCATACTCATCTTCATCACCATCCCCTTTGCTATGAGAATTTCTTTTTCACTTATCATGATAATTATTAGTGTATTAGGCAAGTAATATGGAAGCATTGTTTTGTGTGTTGTCGAATCTTTTCAATTGTGTCCCAACTCTTCATGACCCCATTTCGGGTTTTCTTGGCAAAGATACTAGAGTGGTTTGCCATTCCTCTTCTTTCTCTCTCTCATTTTACAGCTGAGGAAACTGAGGCAAACATGGTTAAGCAACTTGCCCAGGGTCACAGCTTGTTAAGTGTCTGAGGTCTGCCTTCGTGACTTTAGGCTAGGCGCTCTATGCACTATGGCGTCACCTAGCAGCCATTTTCTGCAGGCAACTGCTAAACGCACATATCTCACTTGATTTTGGCCAGTAGTCTTTAGCACATTAGTTGACACTGTCAACCCTGAAGAGTTGTGGTACTGGACATGTGACAAGAGAGTTTGATTGAGAGGCAATGAATGAAATATAAGAGAAAGAACACTGAATGTGGAGTCAGAAGAACTGAGGAAGGATAATGGTTCTGTCACTGGCTCGTTTACATGATACACAGTTGGAACTAAATAAAAATTTTCCAAACAATGCAATCACATAACCAGATCTATAAATAAGAAAAATTATTCTTACAGCTCTAAGAAGGAGAAGAAGGTAGAGGTGGCAAAACTTGAACTGACCTTATTGTACTATTCTAGGTGGGGCAAATTTAATCTGTATTCATTCATTCATTCATTCATTCATTCCTTTGATAAGTATTTATTAAGTATCTACTTCAGTGTATATTCCAGGCAAAGAGGCATGGTAAATAGAGAAGCAGAGAGGGCATCAGCATTATCTGAGTTCAAACCATCCTTCTGACATACATTGGTTATGAGACCATAGGCAAGTTATTCAACCTCTCAGTGCCCCAAGCAACTTGTTCAAAGTTGCAGAAAAGTTGCTAATCTGTATTAGTGAAGGAAACTTCGTCTTTTGAGAGTTCTCTGTACTGATAAAATCAAAGGTCTAGACTAAAAAAATGTCAGGAATTGTACTGTGTTCTTGGGATGCAAAGACAAGAAGACAGTGTGTGACTTCAAAGAGCTTATGTTCTTTTGAATATAATTGAATGGATTTCTAATTTTGTCTCAACCCAGTCCTGTTTGTACACTAGTGAAGAATTTAATATTCTCTAGTTTTTGCCTTCTTATCCAGGTATCATGAGAACCATTAACATTTTTTCCTGTAATTTTTTTCTTACACAGTATTACTTGAAATTCATTTCCCACTCAGAATGTAAATCACTTTGCCTATTTCCCCTCAAACCAATGCACTGCTTCTTTACATTTTTGTTGATGATACTTACTGTTTCTTTGACATTTTTATTTAGTAGTCTGTATTAATAAATCTTCATGAAAGTAATAGAATCATCGTGATTGCCTTAAAAATGTATTTCTTACAGTTCTTTGAAGAAATGGGAATGCTCAGTTAGGAAGACAAGCAATCAGACAAAGAACAAACACCTTTGAATAAAATGACCTTACTCGCCTTTGTTTTTTGTGAACATTATATCTTCAGTTGAAGGGCTAATTTTCTACAAACTTCTTTCTTGGGGTCAGCATTTCAATATATGATAGAAAGATTAAGGTTGTGTCACAGAATTAGGCGGGGGAGTGGTTGTTTATTTAAGGCCAGAATACATTAATGATAAAACTCGTGAAGCCATGAAATTTTCCATGATGCTCCAGAATTGGGAGTGAATTTTTTCCCTTTGGATCTTGTTTGACACTTTCTCTTCTCTAATTCATCCTTAACAGGGCTGCCAAAATAATCTTAGATACTCACCTGACCCATACTCCTCTCTTCTCGAAAAAAAAAACAAAAACAAAAACAAAAACATTGAGGTTGATGCCTTTAGAATAAAAGTCCTTAGTTCCCCCTGTAATTCTAATCTTCTATCCTACAACTTCTCTTCATGCACCCTACTAAAATCTCAGATGCTGACCAAAACTCATCCTGCATAACTCTTGTCTACGTTCTCTCATGCATTTATAAAGCAAGTCCTCTCAACATGCTGGGGGTGGGGCTTTCTCAATCAACCAATTGATCAATTAATAAACATTTATTAATCACCAGCTATGTACCAGGCACTATGATTACCACTGAAAATAATTTTAAAAAAGTTTGTGCGTGAGAATCATTTCTGAGATCAAGTAATTGGCATTCTAATATGGAGACAACATGGACAAATATAAATATATAAAGAATGTATGCAAAATGAACATAAGGTATTTTAGGGAGGTAGGGTACTATTGTCTCTTGACATTGTGAGGATAACAATAATAGAGCATGCCTTTGGTGCGTTGGAACTGGCTTACACAACAGAACCAATTGCTCAACTTTCAGTATGAACAATGACACCTCAGAAATCAGCAAAAGCTACATACCACTATTTGATTTATTTATTCTTGATTGTCTAGACTTAAGGAAGTTTGAGAAAAAACGTTAATGATTCAGATTAAATCTAAAAGGGTGTTGTAGGTACTTTATTTATTGATGTTTATTTTTGGAAATCAGGTTGTTAAACACTTCCCAGTATAGCACTGCTTATCCCTGTCTTTTTCTTCACGTAATCTCCCTATTTGATTTTTTATTCATTTTGTTGCTGTTGTTTTTCAGTTGTTTCATTTGTGTCCAACTCCTTGTAACCCCATTTGGGGTTTTCTTGGCAAAGTGGTTTGGTTTGCTGGAGTGGTTTGCTATTTACTTCTCCCTCTCATTTTACAGATGAGAAAACTGAGGCAACCAGGGTTAAGTGGCTTCACACAGCTAGTAAGCATCTTGTCTGAGGCCAGATTTGAACTCAGGAAGATGAGTCTTCCTGACACCAGGCTCAGTGTTGCACCACCAACGGCTCCATTTTTATTCCTATTTCATAAAATTTTATTCATATTTTTCCTTATCAGCATCCTTTATATGTGACATCTACTTTATGTTCCATCCAAATAGGAATACTTGCAGTTACCAAACTTAACATTCTTTCCAATTTCTGATTTAACCTTTGGCATGCCTTCCCAGCGCTCTGAATGATAATAACTAGCATTTATATTGTTTTTTAAAGTCTGCAAAATACTTTACAAATATATCTCATTTTATTCTAAAAACAGCCATAGGAGGTATGTGCTACTACTGTTCCCATTTTACATCTGAGGAAACTGAGAAAGATGGAAGTTAAGTGACGTATCCGGTGACTTGTAGATCACACAGCTAGTGTCAGTGGCCAGATTTGACCTCAAGTCTTCCTGACTCCAGATCTAGCTCTCTATCTGCAATACTACTTTGCTGCCTCATGAAAAATATTTGTGGAGTTGATTTTCGTTTAAAATACCTTAGGAACAAAATCAGAAATACATTCAATTGTATTCAAAAGAACATAAGCTCTTTGAAGTCACAGACTGTCTTCTTGTCTTTGCATCCCAAGAACGCAGTACAGTCCCTGACATTTTTTTTTGATCTAGACCTTTGATTTTATCATTATAGAGAACTCTCAAAAGAGGAAGTTTCCTCCACTCATACAGTTCATAAAGTTCAGAGATTTCTGAGTCATCAGTGTTTAGCACAGAGCTTTACTCAAATTATTCAATGAATGCATTTGTGTTGAATTGGATTAGATTGCTCTGATAACATGTTCCTGAATCACAACTTTCTTGCTTGTGTCTAACCCAGGGGCTCTTTAATCATTTTTGTATCACAGACCACTTTGGCATTCTGGAGAAGTCTATGAATCTCTTCTCCCAATTAGAACGTTAAATGCATAAAATAAAATCCAAAATATTACAAAAGAAATTGATAATATTGAAATACTATTATCAAAATATGCTTTCAAAAGAATTCATGGGCTCCAGGTTAAGAACCCATGGTCTTCCCTAAATCTCTAATGCAATACAAACTGAGATGTTTCTAATACACATGAAATGATTTATTTTCATTATGCTCAATAACTACATTTTCTTGGCCCATGTTGCTTTCCTCTGTATTCTTTTAAAGTTATTTACATTCCCATTCATGTTCCCTTTCCCCTCATATACCTCCCCTCCCCCTGCCACAGTGGACAAAGTAGCTGAGCCAATAAAATAATATATATTGAGTTATATATATCCAACAGAATTAGGCAGTGGAACCATGATGTAATAGCCCTGCCAAAATATTGGGAGATGGTAGATACTGATATTTTGATATACCCATCATATCTTGCTTATAGTCTTATTTCAGAAATCTCTGATATCATTAACTCAGAAATTATTATGGCACTTTGAACAGAGTAGTAACATAACTTTATTAAGAAGTCATAAAAGCTGCAGAAACTCAAAAGAATTTTAAATAGTTGTGTGAATATTACATTCTGACAGATCAGAGTTAATACAGATCTTACTATATGCCAAGTACTGTGGCAAGCCCTTTACAAATACTGTCTCATTTGACCCTCAGAACAACCCCAGGAAGTAGACGCTATTATTTTCCCATAAGGAAACTGAGGCAAACAGAAGTTAAGTGACTTGCTCTGGGTCACATAGCTAGTAAGTGTGGGAGGATAAATTTGCGCTCAAGTCTTTTTGCCTCCTGGTCTAGCACTCAATCCATTGTGACACCTAGCTGTTACAGATTTACAGAGATAACAACGTGTAGTTTGGAAGAAGATACTTTCATGGGAGGATAAGGAAGTCCAAGTATGACGAATGACCTACAAACTTGAAATGGGGAAAAAAAAAACCCAACAGTATCTCTAGGTGATGGCACTTGAGAAACACTGTCCCTTTGAATGACTTTTGGCTATGTTTGTCTGCTTGGCTCAGCCTCTCACAGGAGTGTCAATCTGGGCGTAAGGGGCAAGCTGTAAGGAATTAATGGGAGAGGCAAGGAGAGGCCTGTTGGCCTTTTCCTGATGTCCTGGGGCCCTCTTGAGTTAGTACAAGGTGATGTTTTTCATCAAGGGCTTAAACAGATTAAAAATCTGACTAGGTAGAATCTATTTCAGGGAACCAATCAGAATAACATGTGAATCCAGAAAGTGGTAGTAACTTCTGGTGGAACCACACTCCTCTGGGCAAGGGTGAAGTGGCACAAGGCCAGAATTAGAAGGGAGGTAGTTTGAGGGTTCAGTTTGGAGGCCATTGTCATTGTTGTATTTTTCACCGGGACTTTGTGAAGAGAAGGGAAACGTATGAGAGGTTTTCCCATGACATGGCCAGTGGGTTGAAGATGAAGTGATCCAGGATAATTGAACAAGCACAGCTATATAAAGAAAGTCCTTTCCTGGACCTGTATGCTTGCATGTCAGTTGACATCTGAAGAAGGAAATTTTAGGCAGCTGTGAAGGAAAATCTTAACCCTTCATAGATTTAAACCTATATTCATATTAAAGCCATTAAACAAGAATTCATGAACTTTAAAAAAATTAACATTTTGATAATTGCGTTTTAATGTAATTATTTTTCCTTCACAATCTTTTGTATTTTCCTTCATACATTTAAGAAATCTTAAGTCTGAGAATGGGCCCATAACTTTTATCAGACTGCTTTCAGTCAAGACCAAGAAGAAGAATTTGCAAACTTTGCCATCTTTTTATCTGTAGTACCTAAAACAGTACCTTCAGTTCAATCTACAAATATTTAATTTTTTGCCAGACTCTTTACCATTTTGCCAGACTCTTTACCATTTTGGAGGAATATAAAAATGAAACAGCGTCTTCCCTTGAGAAGCTTATATTCAATGTGCCTTCTACATAGGAAGCATTATATAAAAATTCTTGTTGAATTGAATCGATACAGGCAGGAGGACATTAAAGAGAGTAGCCTGTTGTCTTATAGTGGGTGAAGGACTAGCATTAAATTATAAAACCCTGTGTAATATTTCTCTCCTTAGGGGACCTAGTATTTAGGGACTTCAGTAAGTAGAGGTAGTAGTTTTAAACCTGAAGGGGGAACCACTGACTGAGACTGAGCCTTATATATGGGAAAAAGAGTGGGAATATTAGGCTAGATCTCCCTTACACCCCATAGCACCACAGGGCCTAATGGAAATTATGAAGAAAAAGAAATCTGAAAGAAATATAATATACTCAGCACTGTACTTTTATTCCTCTCTAACTCAATTTTCACAGTAGCCTAGTTCTGTGGAGGAGCCTGGAGTATATTTGCTGCTGGCAGACACTTATGTTCTTGAAGATATGAGCAGCCATTGAAAGAAGCATAAATTGAGGAGGGAATGAGAGGAAGGATGTATTTAGAAATTCAGGTGAAATAGATGCCAATTTGATGGACTAAAAAGGATTTTTTTTTGTTAATGATCTGAGTTTGCATACCATTGCTGATGCTTATTACCTGGGTGACCTTGAGCAAATTACTTAAGTTCCTTGAGCCTTAGTTTCTTTATCTGTAAAATGAGGGGGTTGCACTAGATGGCCCCTGAGGGTGTCTTCCAGCTCTAAATCTATGCTCTTATTTGCCAGGTTGCTCTAATAAGGTCATGACAATGTTGAACATGATAGGAAGGCTGTTTCTGAGCTCCAAATGCTAAACTGCTGTGGTGTTTGTAAATATACTAGATGAGGTGATGTCCCAGACATCACCTGACTCCCCAGAGTGGTGTTAGGCAAATTCATTTAGGTGGCCAGGTGGCAAAGTGCACAGAGTACTGGACTTGGAGTTGGAGAGACCTGAGTTCAAATCCTGTCTCAGACATTGAACAACTGTGTGACCCTGGACAAATCACTTAACCTTTCTTTGCCTCAGTTTCCCTATCTTTGAAATGGGAATAATAAGAGCATCTAGCTCGCAGGGTTTTTATGAGAGTAAAGCAAGACAACACATAAAGTGTTTTGCAAGCCTTAGAACACTATATAAATGTTAGCTATTACTTTTACTGATATTAATATAATTGAAAATAATTTACATGACTTACTTAAGTCATATGTCAATAAAACAATCACTTATTCATGATACTGGCCAATTTAATGTAACACATACATGCACAAGTCTCCTTTGTCAATTCGTTTTTTAAAAGTATAGCACTAAAAAAGTATAGCTGATTGCCATTGGATTTGTGAGTTCCTCAGATCTCTTCTAGGCAGCTGATGTAAGTTTCATTCTTCCTTATATAGTATTTGTGTAGATGCTCTTTGTTTATTTTGTTATAGGATTATTTAGCATTTGCCCCACCTACTTCTAAGCACCAAGAAAGTATTGAAAATTCTCAAAAAAAAAACCTCATATAAAAAAATGTCATCATTAGCTTGTCAAATAGCAGGACTTTCTAAGAAGAAAAAAAGAGGCAGAAAGATTAACATAAAATTTGCTAGCTTTCACAAAAATTAGAAAAAAGAAATCAACAACAAAGATACTAGCATGGATCAGAATAGCAAACCAGGAGTTCCCTCAGGGGTCACAGATCCAAACAGGTTTGAAATAAGAAGGCACACAATTATTGGCACAAGATCATCAAAGTCCCTACTTACTAATCTTCACTCATCAGCTTTTAAGACAAAAACTGGTGGGAAAAAATAAATTTAGAACTTCTAGCATAAAATGTGGCTTAGTGATTAAAGGAATGGTTTGGACTCAGAAAGATCTGGCTTTGAATGTTACTTCTGATCCTTACTGTCTGTGAACCCCTGGGCAAGTCAGGTAACCAAACAGTAACTCAGTTTTCTTCATGTAACCAGTTACTGCCTCAGTTTCCTTATTTATAAAATGACTTGATGGACTTTGACTTCTCCTTCTCAGTTTCTAATCTAATGCTCCCAGGAAGATGAAGTGTTAAATAAAGATTCTAGGCTCCCGCAAAATAATTTGCTGAGCTAACAAAATGGAAACAGCTGTAAGTGTGTAATAATACAGAGTAATGATGAAATTACTTTCCAAGATATGTTCCAAACCCAAGGTGCTGTGACAAGTCTCAGCTCTGTATGGACTTAAAAACATTAGAGTAAAGGGCAAGAAAGTAAGAAAAATCCAAATAGATAAGTAGTGACTAAAGTACCCAGCAATTTCTAACCCTTCTAGGAGTACTAGCTATGTGATGAATATTTCAGATGCATCTTGAGATCCTTGCATTTTTCAAAGACAAGTAGACAAGATGCATTTTACATCTGTTAAAGACTTCTGACTGGCATATACGTTGAAGACTGCCATGAGATTGAGAGGCAGAATGTTCCTCAAAAGCCGTAGCTATGAAATACTTATTTTTCACTCGTAGAAAAAAGAATTCGATGACTCTGTGACATACAGCAGCACTAATAAGCATGAACAAAATTATACTCCTTGCAAATCTGTAAAATGATTATTCTTATAAGATGAATTAGTTCTTGACACTCTTGATCACAATAGAACAATGAGAGATTTGTTTATAGTTTTCTTGAATAAGAAATTAGTAGGTGGAATGAGAGCTGGTAAACATCTCTTTAGAAACTAGATACAAGATACTTATTAAACCCTCCTTTTTTTCTTAAAGATTATTATTTTAATTTTCTTCCTTTTTAAAAAATTTCAAATGTTCATTTATATCAATAGTAACCTGAGTGGGTGAAAACCTTCTGTACATAAAAAGTGTTGTAGCTATACCTTTGAGAATATGTTTTATTAAGCAATCCAAAGACTAGTGTGGCTCCAAATATTACTAAATCTCCAAAGCCAGCTGAATAAATAAACATTATATGATCTGTAGTCCAACAGTCTGTAAATGCCTGCATATGATGTTTGGGGGGAAAATGATAATTTTTTTCTGAATTCTTCTTTGAGCTAGGAATTGAAAATTTTTTCCCAAGTTCTGGGGCCCCTGAGTCTCCAACAAAATAACTTTGAAACATTATATTATGTGCAATTATACACATGAACATTTATAATCGGAAGGCAGGTCCTTTGCCCCTCCTCAAGCTGATAATCAGCCATAGTGCCTACTCAACCATGATGAAAATAAAAGTTCCAGCCTGCTAAGGCACATAATCTCAGTACCCATTTAGAGCCATGTACATTTCAGAAATCTTCTATTATTGCAAATCTTGGGTTGTATTTTCTGTGGAATTGTCTGCTTCTCATTATCAAAGTCTAAAGAAATTCAATACAGTCATGTAACACTTGGCGGAGGGGAGTTAGAAAAATGCCTTCCAAAGTATTCAGCTTATCTTTCCTTTCCAAAGCAGTCAGTAACTACTGTCTGACTTTCCTCCTCTGGAGAAGCCAATTGGGAGGGAGGGTGAAAAAAAATCAACCCACAGTAAATTAAGCAATGGCACTGTGCCTGAATCAATCACAGGAGTCAGCTTTTAAACAATGAATTGGAGCTAACAGACTGGGGGGGTAGCATCCACGTGAAGACTCCTAGCGATGTAAAGTCACATTCACTGCGAAAATGTCTAGTCTACCAGACCATACCCAGTTTAAGGCAGCTTTGCCAAAGTCAGGCTGCACTGGCATATTCTGAAACGTGCAAAACTCTAGCACCTGATTTCTATAAAATGAAGCAGATGGTAATTGGCCTTAATAAATCAGATTATAACATCCCAATGGCAGTATAGGCCACATTTCATTCTTTATTCACGACCAGAGTTTTAAGACAGATCCCACCCTCCCATCTTTTCTAAAGAGGAAGGACACTTGAGAGAAAACACAAAGTTTAGATGGAAAAAAATATATACAACATAGCAGTGCATGAAGCTATATCTCTATTCAACCAGGCATTTCTCTTCCCCATATACCATAAATCAGGTTAGTTATATGGATATTACATAAATAGTGAGCAGGCAATTCAAAATGCACGTCTGATCCATTAAAATAGGGCTTTGTTTGTGTAATTCAGACCTTTTAAAAAGCATTCTAGTTAAAATACACTGCAAAGACATGCTGAGATAATTGGTTGTCAAAGTATATTGGTACAACTGAGTAGTCTTAAAATAGCAGGAAATGCAACTGAAGGCTGGAAAGGAAATCACTATTTCATGTTTTCAAATAATACATACTGCACCTTAGAGTTCAGAATAGGATATTTGCTAGGGGTCTTTAATTAACTCATAATGATGAGAACCAAAGTAATAAGCATATATTTTGGTAGAAAAAAGACATCCACTGTTTTTTTCTTTTTTTAATAATTTCCTTCTCTTTTGGTTTTCCTACTCTTATTTCTTGCTTGTCACTGATAACCATGGGAAACAGAGTGCAAAGGGCCAGGAACTTCTCTAGTAGTGAAATATCAATGTGAATATTAATGTAAAATACTTGAAAGTTTCTTGATGAAGACCACAATATCACCAAAGAGTTTGCATGAGAAGAATAGAAACTGCAAGATAGATTTCATACCCTAGAGGCAGCAAGAGCAGTCAACAACCTCTTCAGTCTGGCATTCTCACCACCTGACACTTGGACTATTGCCACCTGTCCCTAATCATCTTTGCTTACTTTCAGTCTTTTCGTCCTCTAGCTCCATAAATCTATTAGTACCTGAAGAATCTCTCTAAAATACAACTTTGATCATGTTTGAAATACTTGAATACTTTCAATATTTCACATATTTCAATGGCTTGAATATATTTCCATTTTTATCGAATGAATTACTGAACGAAATATTTATATTTCAAACATTTCAGTGGCTTTCCATTATTTGCCAAATCAAATCTAAAGTCCTTGTTGGGAATAACCACCATTCAGTCTCTATGGCTCTACATTTGGTGAATGAAGATATGGAGACAGATGAGGGTGTTCTTTCTACTTGGTCACAGCTTTCTGTAGTTAACCAAATTCTCTTAAGTGGAGTTAACTTGTCTATGTACAATTGGGTCTATGGCTTGGGTAGGCCACCAGAGGTGGAATGGAATTAAGGCTGCGGTTTGGAGTGTTATGGGGTCTGGCACAAAGGTTAGGGGCTCATGCCAGCTCAAGGGACTATGAAAAACAAACAAACCAAAAGTCCCAACAAACTGGTGTGTAAATAGAGGCCATGGAGAGATCCTATCCAGATAAAGTGA
The DNA here is from genome assembly GCF_900497805.2 of Vombatus ursinus. Lineage (NCBI taxonomy): Eukaryota > Metazoa > Chordata > Mammalia > Diprotodontia > Vombatidae > Vombatus > Vombatus ursinus. The sequence goes on from NW_020954599.1 coordinate 34,876,576, forward strand.
CGTAGTGCAGCCTGGGCAGGGATTACAGGTAAGATGAGTGAAGAATTGTGATAATCATGACAATCACTTGCAAATACACAAACAGTTTAGCCACATTCATCCCTGAGGAATGGGGATGGCAGTTGGAGGCCCTGGAGAGCTTCTTCCATGTAGCACATTGTTTTAAAAACCCTTGGTTTTTATTGGGACCAAGGGTTAAAAACTATATCTTTGCTACTGAAAGAACTCAGTAGAAATTAATGTAACATTCTCACTAGAAGAGCAGATAGAGGCACTATGAGGACAGAGGCTTTCCATCCCCAGATTCCAACATGATGGCTTGTCTGTAACATAGTTCTATGCATGTAACGTAGTTAACCACAACTTAGCACAATGGCTGGCACATAGCAGGCTCTTAATAAATGTTTATCCACTGACTTACTGAGAAAATGGACACTTAATAAACGCTTACTAAATTACAAACAATTGGCATTTTGATATAATCCATGATTTTGCCTGCTTTGGTACTTCTTCTACCAACATAGCCTTTTCCCTCCTTCTCATGCTGTTATTCCTGTTAAGAATCCCCATAAAGGACCTTTCCATAGAGCAGGCCTGAACAATATATGGCTTGTGGGCTGCTAAAGGATTTTGGGTGGCTAGTGAAAAATGTAGAGGATGTAAAAGAAAGTGAAGATGTAACCAGTGCTCTGTCTATGCCTCGCTTAACCCGCCTTCCACTAGTCACTGTTGTGTCCGTCATGTAACTTGGCAGATGGGTTGCCACTGCGCACTCTTTCCTGTTAGTCACGTAACCGGCAGCAACCAACATCCGTAAGTCTGTCTCTAGTCTGAGAGGAGCGAGAGTAGTATCTTTTCCCTGTGTTTTTGTTCATACTAAATGTAAACAGTAGTAAAACCTGAAAAACATATTAAAACTTGTACTTCTTAGCAAAGTAATTTTTAAAACATAAATGTGATTTCATAATAAATAAAAATCTTAGGTAATATGTACAATTAATTGATATTAATTAAAATTTCCCTTTTTTAAAAATATGGTTTATTTGAAAAATAGTTTAATCATCAATTATACCCTTACTTGGAAAGTGAGCCACGAAAAATCTATCTGTGGCTTGAAGAAGTGGAGCCTATTTTAATTTTGGCCCCTACCTACTCCCGAGTAGTACAGGTCTGCCATAGAGTATCAACCTGATGGATTGGCTAAAGCATCCTTAACCTACTGATGTCTCAATTCCAAAAGACTAAAGATGGAGTCTGAATGCAGATAAAGGCATACTATTTTCTCTCCTTTTTGTTTGTTTTTTCTTTCTTGTGGTTTTTCCCTTTGGTTCTGTTTCTTCTTTACCACATAACTTATGTGAAAATATGCTTTATGTGACTGTGTAGCCTATATCAGATTACATGCCAGGGGAAGGGAGAGAGGGAGGAAAATTTAGAACTCAAAATCTTATGAAAGTGAATATTGAAAACTAAAAATAAATAAATAAAAAATGATTGAATAACAACAACAACAACAACAAAAGAACTAGTTTGATGCAAAAAAAAAGCTACTTATGTCTTACTTGAATCTTTTATCTGGTAACAATAATAGTTAACATTTACATACTGCTTTCCAATTTACAAAACACTTCTCATCTAGGATAGACCAGTAGCATTTCTCTCCTATGAGCAATATAGGGTAAGCCTTGGCCACTTCTCCATCCCTCCTGTGACGGTGATTAGCTCTCCCTAAAAGGGGAGAAGGCTGTCCCTGGGATCTGAATGAACCAGACTTCTCCAGCTTCTTGGTCACCTGAGGGCATAAAAGTCCCAGTAATATAGAGTCTAGGTCCCTGTGACCACAGGAGTAACCATACACTGCCCTGATTTCTCACTGGTCAGATGCCTTTCCATAAGGAGGAGAGAGGTCACATTTACCAAAGCTAAAGATAAATGCCCCAGTATCCTTTACGTATTAAGGCAAAGTAAACCTCCTCTTTGTTAACTGTTCAATGGCTTCTCCCAAAATTGAACATGAATTAAGAAAGTGCAGGTATTGGGCCCTCCTCTAACACATTCAAAATAACACTTTGAGATGAGTCATGTAAATATTAATATTCTTAGTTTATAGATGAGGAAGTTGAGACTCAAATAAGATAAATTATCTAACATGAGAGTAAATGGTATTGCAGGAACTTGAACTCAAGTTTTCTGAATCCATCTGGAGTTATTTCTACTGCAATATCTTGCTTATTTTCATTTCTTTGTCAAGAACGTCTGTCTTTGGTACTGTTGTTTTATAGAGGTGTTAAACTCACAGCCTGTGGTTGCACTATGTGCCTCAAACCAGATTAAAATGTAATTGGAAAATGTTTGACAAAATAAATAAAAAATACAATACAAGATAGATCATCTTAATTTATGGTTTTCTAAATCAATATAAAACCACTGGTTTGCCACATATGTTGTTGACAATTACTCACTCATGAATTCTGTTGACTGCTTATCCCTGCCATGGATCTTTTCATTGCCCCTCCATTTGCGTGTAATTTTAATTCTTCTGTAATTAAGGTCTCTTGAATTTGCTTCCACTTCTTTTCTTTACATTTGTTTAAATAATTTACCCCAGACCAGTTACTCATAAACATTCAGACAAAAGGAAATAAGACATATCTTCTGCCTCCTTGTACAAGTTCTCATGGTATTTTTATAAACCGTAAAATATTTTTACTCACATAAAAATGGGGTCCTACATGAAAATCAGTAGGACTTTTATTGACTGTAAACATCAATAACTTCTAGTTAATTTCCAAATTGCAGCCAATCATTATAGAATTAATAGATTGAGAGCTATAACAGCCTTTACAGATTTAATTTAACACTTCTATTTTACAGGCAAGAAAGCTGAGGCCCAAGAAAGGTATGGTGACTTGTCCAATGTTACACAGTCAACAAATAGTAGAATGAGGTGTTGAATCCAAGTCTTCCCACTACATGTCCAACATTCTTTCCACTGCAGCACATTTGGTGGGTAAAAATATTTTCAAGTGCTCTTTGAGGTTCAGATAGCTTGTAAGGATCACTGATTCCCTCAGTGATCAGAAAAAAAATGTTATTGATCCAAACTGAGAACATCTGAGTAATCTCACAAAATCCCTTGGCAACAGGGAAGCCCAGGTTTTCATGTTTTTGATACACCAACAGGGAGAATAGGTTAAATAAGACACCTTTAAAACAATCAGCTAACATTTATTGTATTTGCTCACATAATTTCTTTACTTTTTAGTAAGTATTCTCATGCTAAAATGGGAATGAGAGGTTGTTGGTATAAGAAGGTTTCGTAGGTAATTTATCAACAGTGGTGGTAGCATTGGGCTTGGAGTTATAAGGCAAACAGGAAGAATCCTGGCTCTGCTACAGTAGCCATGTTTGCTCATTTGTTGAACAGAGATGATAAGATTTGTACTACCTAGTTCAAAGGATTATTGTGAGAATCAAAGGGGATCATATGTGGAAAGCAATTTTTAAACCTTTAGGTAGTCTACAAATGTCAGCAATCATTATTATTATTATTACAGACAAATTGCTCCCGACCGCCCTTGGCAAGATGAATCCAGAGCTTATCTTCCTGGTTCCTTCCAGCTCTAAAATGTTCCAGGTCTCTGACTCTGGAGCTGCTGAATATAGGAGCCACCAAAGGCATCATTAGAACAATTATCCACTATTAATTCATCTTTGGGCATTTCTACTTTCAGCAAGCAGGAACATTCATGCCTCTTAACTGCTCTAATATAATCTTCAAAGCTATGCCTTCTGTTGTTGCCAATCTTAACTCAGGGTTGCCAAACTACAAGTATTCAATGGGTTTGGCCAATACTTTATCAGATAGGCCATTGGCTTTTTATTTGTGTGTTATTATTGTTAGTTTAAAGATTGTTTACATGTTTTTCTCAATTACATGTAAAAACAATTTAAAAAAATTTTTATAACTTTGAGTTTTGAGTTCTCTTTCTTCCCCCTACCTTGAGAAAGCAAGCCCTTTGACACACATTATACAGGTGCAGTCTTGCAAAACATATTTCCACGTTAGCCATGTTGAAAAGAGATCAGAGAAAAAAAAAACAAGAAAAATTTAAAAAAGTAAAAAAAATGCTTTAATATATATTTAGACTATCAGTTTTTTCTCTAGAGATGGACAGCGTTTTCATCATAAGTCCTTCAGAATTGCCTTGGATCACTATATTGCTGAAAATAACTAAGTCATTCACAGTTAAACATTGTACAATATTGCTGTTACTATATACAATGTTCTCCTGGTTCTGCTCACTTCACTTTGCATGAATTCATGTAAGTATCTCCAGGTTTTTCTGAAAACATCCTGTTCATCATTTCTTTTTTCTTTGTTTTTTTTAAAAAATAATTTATTTATTTATTTTTAGTTTTCAACAATCACTTCCATAAGCTTTTGAGTTTTAAATTTTTTCCCCCTCCCTCCCTGCCTTCTTACCCAAAACAGCGTGCAAACTGACATAGGCTTTACATATACATTCCTATTAAACGTATTTTCACACTAGTCATGTTGTAAAGAAGAATTAGAACCAATAGGAAGAACCACAAGAAAGAAGAAACAAAACAAAAGAGAAGAAAAAAAAGAGCAAATAGTATACTTCAATCTGTGTTCAAACTCCATAGTTCTTTCTCTGGATGTGGATAGCATTTTCCATCATGAGACTTTTGGAGATGTCTTAGATCCTTGCATTGCTGAGAAGAGCTAAGTCTATCAAAGTTAGTCATTGCACAATGTGGCTGCTACTATGTACAATGTTCCTGTGGTTTTGCTCACTTCACTCAGCATCAGTCCATACAAATCTTTCCATGTTTTTCTGAAGTTCGCTTACTCATCATTTCTTGTCTGCTCGTCATTTTTTTTTTAGCACATCACAATCATATACTACAAGTGTTCAGTCATTCCCCAACTGATGGGCATCTCTTAAATCTCCAATTCTTTGCCACCACAAAAAGAGCTTTTATAAATATGTTTGTACATATAGGACTTTTTCCTTTTTATTTTATCTCTTTCGGATACAGATATAGTAGTGATATTGCCAGTTCAAAGGGTATACATAATTTTATAGTCCTTTGGGCAGAGTTCCAATTGCTCTCTCAAATGGTTGAATCAGTTTACAACTCCACCAAGAGTGCATTAGTGTCCCAATTTTTCCACATCTACTCCAAATTTATCATTTTCCTTTTCTGTTATATTAGCCAGTCAGTTAGGAGTGAGGTGGTACCTCAGAGTTGTTTTTAATTTGCATTTTTCTAATCAATAGCAATTTAGAACATTTCTTATATGATTAAAGATAACTTTGATTTCTTCTTCTGAAAACTACCTGTTCATATCCTTTTACCATTTATCATTCGTATTCTTGTAAATTTGATTTATTTCTCTATATACTTGAGAAATGAGGACTTTATCAGAGAAACTTGCTATAAAAACTTTCCCCCAGTTTTCTGCTCTCCTAATCTTGTCTGCATTAGTTTTGTTTGTGCAAAACCTTTTTAATTTAATGTAATCAAAATTATCCATTTTGCATCCTGTAATGCTCTCTACCTCACTTGGTCAAAAATTCTTCCCTTTTCCTTTAATCTGACAGGTAAAGTATTCCATGCTCTCCTCATTTGCTTGTGGTATCTCCCTTTATTTCTAAATCATGTACCCATTTTAACTTTATCTTGGCATGTGGTATGAGATGTTGGTCAATACTGAGTTTCTGCCAAATGTATTATTATTATTAAAAACAAAGTTTTGATTTTGCTAACTATTACAACTATCTTTGGGTAGAATCTATCCCAACTCCCCTTCCTCTTTTCCTCTCTCTCTTTTCTTCTCCTCTCTATATACATACATTTATTTATTTCCTCCTTAAAATCAGCATCACTGATGCTCTGTATCTGGGGGATTACTAAAATCAAAGAGGATTCTATATCTTCCCCTTCCCCCCCATTCTGCAGATAATGAAAGCTAGTTGAATAAAATATATCAAATATCCATGATTTTATTTTATATGTTAGATTCTGTTTGTTGACATTTCAGTTGTATCTGACTCTTTGTGACTCTATTTTTGGGGTTTTCTTGGTAAAGATGCTGCAGTGGTTTGCCATTTCCTTCTCCAGCTCATTTTACAGATGAAGAACTGAGGGAACAGGGTTAAGTGACTTGCCCAGGGTAAAAAAGCTAGTAAGTATCCAAGGCCACATTTCAACTCAAGATAATGAGTCTTTCTGATTCCAAGTCCAGTGCTCTACCTACTGTACCACCTGGCTGCTGTTCAGAGTAAATTAACAAACAGTTAAAGACAAGGACAAAAATAAATTTGTATTTTCTCAAAATGAAGCTGGACAATATGTTGCAAAATGCTGAACTGTGAATCGAGAAAACTGGCTTCTAATCCTCGTTCTGACATTAACTTTATGTGTGACCTTTGGCTATTCCCTCACCTCACCTCCCTAGCTATGTTTCCTTATCTGTAAAATGAGGGGTTGGTCAAGACTTTTATGGCTAAAATTCTTTATACCAACGAAAGTACCAGCTACGTATTATCCTCAGCATTTAATTAATATTCTTCATAAAAGTACCCCCTAACTGTGATACTTTGAAAGTAAAAGTGGAGTACATGAGTATTATCATTAAGTTCCTGTCCTCCAAGATTATATTCTTTTCAACATAAATATGTTGACTTAAGTAATAAGAAGCTGTTACAAATACCTCTCTCTGGACTTCACAATGCAGCCTCAACTATCTTTCTAAAGTATATATTACTCTCCTCTACCATCATCACCTCTATGTTTCTGTTTCCTTCAAATGACATTCCACCTTCTGGCTATATACCACTACACAGAATTTCCCTCATCCCTGGAATCCTCTCTTTTACCACCTTGTAGAATCCCTAGGTTCCTTCAAAGCACAACTCAGCTTTTCCAAAAGGCTTTCTCTCATTGTGGCAGCTACTTGTTCTTCTCTTCCAGCCCCATTGGCTTTGTATGTACCACATACATTTCTGTAATGAATTACAAGCCAACCTCCCCTACCAAAAGGGTTCTTATGAGCTAATCTACAGAAACATCAATAGATCTGTCATTATTGAATTGTATATAAATTCAAATGTTTAAGGTAATGTACCATAAGTGCAGATGAGTCCTAAAGATGTAATTTGATCCGGTAAAAATAGAATTCAACTCTGGATTCCAAAGGGTTAAATTTAGGCTCTGCTACTTACTCCTTGGGTGACCTTGACAAATCACTTAATTCATGTGGGCCTCCATTTCCTCATTTGTAAAATGAGGGAGTTGCATTCAGTGACTTCCAAGTTACTTTTTAGTTTTAAATCTAAAATTATATGATATGATTCACTTCCCCACTAAAGCAATAAATGACAGTTGGGAGAGGGGGTTAAAAATAATGTAACCCTATGAAAAACCTCTTGATCATATAGTTCATCATTAGCTGCTGTTAAATTTTCACAATTTCATGGGTAGCTAATGTCTTATAAATGAAAAAGAACTTAAAAATTAGAAAAATATTAAATAATAATACAGCAGGGAGTCTTTTCAGCAGGCCCTACTGACCTAGAAATTACTTGAATTGTTAAATGTATTGGAAAAGGAATGAAACCCTACCAAGTCAGACAAAACTGTACAAATTATTCTTCCTGCTAAAGAGATTGTTTTAAGGAAATAAATGCTCATTATATCATGATTCTGCAACAATTTATTTGCAATTCAATGGCATAATAGAGTCAAACATTATCATTTATTGCCAATTGAAAAGACGGGGAAAACACACACATGTAACTCCAAGTCAGGAGGGATTCTGCAGTTTGGCACATTTGCTGGTTCTTAAATTAAAACAGCTTTGCCGATAGAGTTTGCCTAAGAATGTGTGGTAGCCCTATGTTCTTCTAACTAATTTGGATTGCTCGAGGCCACAGGCTCATTGAGTGGTTCCATTCATGAACAACAGATGATGCATGACAAAGCTGTAATGCTCTTAGGAGGAAGTTAGCTAGGAAGAGCTGCATTCTACCAGAGGGGGTTTTGATAAAACTTCCATCCAGGCTACAAATTGTAGACATTCATTGGAAATAAATTGTGACTGATGATCAGTCGATGATGATTTCCATAATCATTATGCCATCAGTAATTTATCAAGGTAATGATATTTGTGTCCCTGATGTCACATTCATCCTGTTCGAAGGGACTGAAGAGCATGCTGTGATTTTTAAAAGCCCTTATTAAGAACCAACTGGTTGTGTTATACTTCCAACTGTAAAGTAATCAGTGGGATGGCTAAAAGTGAATAAAACATTTCAAAAATCCTGCTAGGACTGTAATAAAATTCTTTTGACAAAATCTTCTACAGCATGAAGGCAGAAATCTTATGCTTGCAGCATTTTAATTAAATCTTCCTTATCAAGATCATCCAGTGTAGTTTGCCAATATGCTTTGGAAAGAGATATTGCAACATGCTGGGCAAAGCAATCTGTCAAAGAGCTGCCTGTTAACCCTAGTGGAACATTTTTCCCCCCTGTATACATCTATTTCTTTTTAGACTGCAGTATTTCCCAACAACTGTGACTTTTCTGTCCATATACAGAAAACAGTTACATACACTTGTTAAAATTTAGAAAAGCTGAACAATATGCTTGTCTTTACTCAGAAAAGATTAACAGCATTAAACATCCAATTGTCACATGGGCTAGCATCAAAATTGACAGCTTAGCTGTGAAAGCCAATGGGAAACAAGAATAGCATAATAATTAAAATGTGCAAGCAGGTTTTGATCTTTGCTTTTATCAAATACAAAATAATACCTTATGACAATTAATAAAAAAAAATTGGGAGTGAAAGGGGAAAGATTTGAAATTCATAGGTTCATTTGTTTAAACAAGTCCAACCTATGAAAAACTTTCCCAACTACCAATTACAGGATTTTTCCATTTGAAAAAGTTTCCTTGTAATAAACATGCCTAGATTAAAAGTGATACAATGGTATTTTTTAGTACTATTTTTACAAATGAATCATGTTTCAAGGGTTAATTTTGTTAAGTATTTTAAATTCAGCACACATCTTTCCTCATGGGAAGAAGTTATAAATGGTAGTTCCTTTTCCAGGGCAGTCCACAAAAGTCTATTTAACACATAATGTACATGTTAAGCACTGTATATTTGCAATGATAAAGTAGGAAATACAATGATATATTGACTTCATTTTTTAGACATCATAAAATCATTTTAAATATCCCAAAATATTTTAAAATATAGTTTACATGAAAATTTTCCTGATTGTCCCCAGTAGTGTCCTTTCTCCAAATCACCTAGTAGTTTCAAATCACACATACACACAGTTGTGTATGTGTGTGTGTGAGTGTGTGTGTGTATTATCTTCCCCATTAGTAAGTTCCCAGAGTGTAGGGACTATCACTTGTATCTTTCTATCACCAATGACTGGCCAATTGTACCTACTAGGTAGGTTTAATAATTGAAGGATTGACACAAAAAGTGAGACCCGGCTGAGCCTTGTTGGATGGGATAAATCTGGAGACCATTTTTGGACACGACAATCCCCCAAACATGGCATCGGCATCTAAGATCCTAGAGGAAGCCTTGAAAACAAGTAAAAGAAGAGGAACAGTAAGGCCAAGTGAATGTGGTAAGTGGTGCTATTTTACAGAAAAAGACTTTGATCTTTATTTCTTCTGTTCCCAAGAGAAACAAGGAAGGAAAGGCAATTTTCATGACAAGGTTAGCGGAAAATGAAGATATATAGATACTGGGGCTGGGGTAAGAGAGCCCCAAAGGCAAGAATCAGCTTTTGTGGATTACTCTGGAAATGGAACTACCTATTTATAACTTATTCTCACAGGGAAAGATGTGTGCTGAGTTCGAAACACTTAACTTACAAAACAAACTCTTGAAACAGTTCATTTGTAAAATGGGCAGATGTGTTTTCCCCATCAAGCAATGGTGTCAGAATGGGAAGCTTGTAACTTGTGACAAAGATGGGGGTGGGGGAGAGGGCTGGGAAGAGGACAGGATGAAGTTAATTACTACTATAGCAACATATGATAAGGGATTGCTAAGGATAAATGAGCAAATAAACACTTAATAAGTTCTTGTAATATTTCTCAAGTTCTATGCCAAATCCTGGAGATAGAAATAGAAAGAAAGAATATAGTCCTTGTTCTCAAAGAGCTCATTCTAATTAGGGAAGACAATGCATATAAGAGAATTTCTCTGAAAGGCAGATGGAAAAGCCTAGAAGTCCTAAAGGCACAGGGATGCATAAGTGGCAACAGTGAGGAAGAGAGATAAAATTAGAAGAAAAGGGCCGTTCTAATGAGATACGGTGAAATGAGAACCCAAAGAGGCAGGGAAAGAAGGGATAAAGGGGAGTGGGAAGGAGAGAAGGGAGAAAAGGTAAGTTTAACCAAATAGAGAGGTAACTATTTGAGAAGAGAAGGAAGGAGAGGAGAGGAGGGGAGGGGACAGCAAAGGACAGAAGGAAAAGAGAAAGAAAAGAGCAGAGGAGAGAAGAGGACAGAAGGGGAAAAGAGAAGAGGGAAGAAGGGAAGGGAGGAAAGGAAAAAAAGGAGAAAAGAGCAGGGAAAGGAAAAGAAGGCAGGCAAGAAAGAAGGAAGAAAGGAAGGAAGGAAACAGAGTTAAAACTGGATGTGCTTTGTATGGTCTTAGAGACACAGAACAAAAGAAATAATTGCTTGTTTTTGTTAATTAGTCTTGCCATATTAAAGGCTAAGAATTAGGAGTTTGATTTTGCTGCTTACTTTTAAATATTTGTTTTTGTTCCTATCAAGTTAATAATAAAAATTTTGAGAGGAAAAATATATTCGCCTTTTTTGGAATACATTCACTTTAAAGATTGAATTTGAAATTCTATTTTGAAAAAAATATAGAAGAAATTCTTAGGAGGTGCTGGACATAGCATAGTCTAAATATTTTTTAAAAAGAGCTAAAAGAATCTTAAAATTGCTTGCTGTCATGGAGATAAAACTTTAATTTCATTTTTGGAATTCTAGGAAAAAAACTAGTTATAACCTTAGAATCTGCCTATATCTATCCATCTGTTATATATACATATGTATATCTATTTATCCATCTATCTAGAGAGCTAGCCACTCTTCCCTATCTTGATATGAAACAAATACAAGCACTTTGGTAACTTTTTTTTTTTCAAGTGGGTTTTTGCAGCAGTATCTAGAAGTATTTTCCTGGTATAGATGTGAATCCTTTTCTTTCTCCCAATTTATCCAGACATTCTTATTATTAGCATTGTGGTTTTTGTTTAAACATTTTGGTCATGTCTGACTCTTTGTGACCACCATCTGGAGTTTTCTTCACACACATACTAGAAGGGTTTATCATTTTCTTCTCCAGCTCATTTTACAGATGAGGAAACTGAGACAAATTGGGTTAAGTAACTTGCCCTGAATCACATAACTAATAAATGTCTGAGGCTAGATTTGAACTTGGGAAGATGATTCTTCCTGATTCCAGGCCCAGAACCCTATCTACTATGCCACTCAGTTACCCATTACCATTACTCTGCATTATATAAAAGTGAGGACATTATCTTCAGAAGGCCACTATCAAATGCATACATGTGATGGTAGAGAAAGCCTTTACTGGAGAAAGACACATTGTCAACAGCATGCCTTTTTTTCTGGGTAATTAATCATTTTATTAATCATGCTAGCAGATAATTAATAAAAGTAGTCAGAGACACTCTAGAATGCTAAAGACCATGCCTTTTATGGGCACAAGACAAATCTGGACTATGGATTTCTAGCCTTAACCCCTACATGATTTGTTTGAAAATAATCTATTTGGGCTAATTCAATGTAAACTTTTGATTGTTCCCTATTACTCACATCAGTCCCTATAAAAAACTAAAGAGTCATGAAAGAAATAATTATTTGAATTCTGAATTATAAAACAAAACTACATTGTTGACTATTTGTCAACTTTTGGATTGTTTGTCCTAATAATGACATGATCCCTTCAAAAGTTTGACTGCTTTCATTGCCCTACTGTATCCTCAAGGCTACAAATAATTTAATGAATACATTAAATCACATTTCTAGATTTTGCATTTTTTCACAATACAGGGCACCAGATAGGAAATGTTTTGACTAGATCTAGACATAATCTGATGGTATGGAGGTGATCCTAGGTACCTGAAAGCTGTGCCAGTCCCCAAATAAGCTCTAAACTGGAAAAGCTTTAAGTTCAGGTCTGTTGATCAAGGATCAAGTATGCTAAGTTCAGAGAGGCTCATCAGTAGGCTATTTATTAAAGTAAGGGATTTTTCTCAGTCATAAAATTTTCTGAAGGTATAGGGGAGTTGTGACATGCAAAGGCAATTAGAGTACTCAGGTCAAAGAAATTAGATGCCCCAATTATTGATGTATGAGAATCTTTTCTCAAGGTTAGGTCACACACCAAGGACTTTAAATCTCAAACTCAACTTGTCTAAAATAGAAATCCTTATTTTACCCCCAAACTCACTTCCTTAACTTTCCTTTCTCTCTTGATGGCATTATCATAAATCTAGTCACCTAGGTCCACAACCCTATCTTTATTTTTCAATTTTTAGTTTTCCTCTCTTCACATATCTGAATTGCCAGATCATGTAATTTCTTGCACACACACACACACACACACAATCTCTTACATTTGTTGAATTCTTTATATATATATATATATATATATATATATATGTACACACACACACACACACACACACACACACATTTCCACCATTACCCTAGTTAAGAAACTCATTGTCTCTTACTTGGAGTATTTGTGCATAAAAAAACACAAAGAAAGTGTTTATTCTCAAAATATTTCAAATTCAATAGAGAAATAGCCAAGGAGAAGGAGAAGGATCAAGGAGGATAGAATCACAAAGGGAAATATTAAAACCTTAAATTTTGGAAGGTATGTTATAAATAGAAAGGGAATTAAAAGGAGAGAAGCAAAATGTTGTTTAAGAACCAGTGATCAGTGTTTGACTAAGTAAAGAGAGGAGGGGCAGAAGAGTATCTGATTAAATTATAGATTACTGACATAAATCAAATTCCCATAATTTCATCCCCACCATTTTTTTCATAAAAAGGAGGGAAGAGGACAAAGAAAGGACAAAAAAAGTATAAGATGATATGATGGAGGTGAAAAACATTAGAAATCATAAGCACTTGGGGATTAGATGCATTCACCCATTAAATGGAAGAGAGTAGGAGGCTAAATTAGAAAAAAGAAAACCCAACAATATAATGTTTACAAAGAGTATACTTGGAACAAAGACAGGAGAGATAAGCAGAAAACTACATTATGCTTAAAGGCATCTTAGATAATGAAATAAAATAAATTATATATATATATATATATATATATATATGTCCTGACTGGTATAACTTCTGAATACTTAAAGGGAAAGGTAATCAAGTTAGACTGAAAAATAGACAGCAAGCAATAATAGTTAAGAACCTCAATAGGCCCCTTTCTGACCAGAGAAATCTCACAATTTCTGGATCTGGCCTCTTCCCACTCATAGGGAACCCTTCCTGTCTGTAGGGGATTAGAGAGAAAGACATGCCATATTTAGTGACCTGACCTCTTTCTAATAGCATAGGATCAGGGATATCTCAAGCATATCTCCTAACTTGGCCTCTTTCCACTTGCAGAGAACCCATCTGGCCTGCATAGGCTGGGGAGATGCCATTCTTTCACGCCCCTCCATATATCTCCTGGCCTGGTTTGTTTCATGTTATTCCATTAGCTCCCTCACTTCCTGCTTCTTTATACTCTAAAACTCTTCATCCTTTCCACTGTGGTCTTTAGAAAGTATACTCTGTAGGTAACAAACTTACTTTCATTTTAAATCTTCTCCTCTGCCATACCTTTCACCTTGTGGTTCTCAATGAGACCTGGGTCCTTCCTGATGTCTCTTTGGTCACCTTATTCATCACTGGTTGCAATTCATCCATTCCTCCCTCCCCCCACCAAACTCATTGATGATGGTAGGGGAGTTGGAATATTCCTTGCTCCCGACTGATTATTTCATGTCCTCCCTCTACCTCTATTACTAAGTAACCTCTCCTCTTTCAAGATTCACTTAACCCATATCTACTACTCAATCAAAATTCTGGTAGTTTTTGGTCTGATAGTAAGAACATATTGGTGCTTGAGCTAGGCACTGAACTTATATGATATGATCTGATATCAAACCACATCACTTCTTTATTCAATAAACTCCAGGGGCTCCCTTTCACCTTCAGAATCAAATACAGAAAACTCTGTTTGATATTCAAAGCCCTTCATAACCTTGCCCTTCCCAACATTCAATTCTTCTTGTAACTTAATGACTCTCATGCATTTTGCAATCCAGTGACACTGGCCTCTTTACTATTCCCTACATAAAAAAACAAAAACAAGAACAAACAAAACAAAACAAAACAAAACTCTACCTCATATTCCTGGTGTGTCTCCCATATCTGCAATGTTCTAATTCCTCATTTCGGCCTCTTGGCTTCTCTGGATTCCTTTAAGTTACAGATAAAATCCTGCCTTCTACAGAAAGCTTTCCCCATTATCCCTTAATTCTAGTGCCTCTTCTCTGAGAATTATTTCCAATTTATCTTGTACATAGTTGTTGGGGTGATGTCTCCTCTATTAGATTGTGAGTTCCTTGAGAGCAAGGATTCTTTTTTTTTAATTCCCACTGCTTAGCACAGTGATTGGCACACTTGATAAATATTTACAGAATGACAGGTAAGAAAGAAAGAAGTTAAAGACTTAAACAGAATTTTAGAAAATTTAGATATGCTAGACCTTTCACAACACCTCAGTATCAGGTGTCTCCAATGTCCCTCTTTCAGATTTCTTTTGTGTGTGGTCTTTCACCATTAGATTAAGCTACTTGACAGCAGGGACTGTTTATCTTTCTTATTTTTGAATCCCCAGTGCTTCTCAGAGTGCTTTGCACATAGTAGGCACTCAATAAATGTTTATTGCCCATATACTGACTGTATATATTTCTCAGGTATTCATGTCACTCTTACAAATTTGACCAAATACTTAGACAGAATTCCCTCAACCCCCCCAGAAAACCTTCAAGAACAAATGCAGAAAAGCAGAAATATTAAACACATCCTTACTGACCACAGCACAATAAAAATTATGATAAAGGAAAAGAATGAAAGTTAACTAGATATTAAATAATATAATCCTACATAATATATGGGTCAAAGAAAAAATAGAAATGATATATAATGTCATCAAAAAATATTGACAATGAGACATCATGCAAAAACATTTAGGTTTCAGAAAGAGTAATCATTGGGAGAAATTTAAAATTAAAAACTTTCACCAATAGATGAGAGAAAATCAGTTCAATATGCACATAAAAGTTGAAAAGAAATATATTTAAAATCCCCAACTCAATGCAAAATAGGAATTTTGAAAATCAAAGCACAGATAAAAAAATAATAACAACAAAGAAAAACCTCCACTGGATTGATAAATAAAACCAGATTTTTTTTGAAAGGGGTGAGAGGAAACTAATAAAATAAATGAATGAAGCTAATCAGATTTGAAAAGAGAAAAAACATAATTATCAAAATTATACATATATACGTATATGATTTTCTTTTGCCTTTTAGAATATTGTACTCCAAAATTTTCTCTCATTTAAAATTATGGCAACATAGTCTTCTATGACCTTGTTCATTCCTTGTATTTTGATAATTTCTGGCTGCTTGTGGTATTTTTTTTAAATGAAAAAAATCTCTGAATTTTTATGATGACACTTCTAAGTGTTTACAAATTGGAGTATCTTTCAAGGAGTATCTAATGGATTATTTTTCCTCTGTTGCTTTGAGATCTGTGCAATTTTCTTTTATGATTTTTTGAAATATAGTATACAAGTTTTTTGTTAGTGATAGTTGTCAGGAACTTTGAAGATTTTGAAATGATCTCACATCTTTTCCACACTGGATGTTTTTGGTAGTAGATATCCTACATGTTTCTAAGGGTTTTAATAGTTCTTGTTGTTTCATAGAACCACTGAGTTCTCTTTACTCAATTCAGCACACTCAAATACTGTAAAATAAAATCATTATGTGGATATTGA
Organism: Vombatus ursinus; assembly: GCF_900497805.2. Lineage (NCBI taxonomy): Eukaryota > Metazoa > Chordata > Mammalia > Diprotodontia > Vombatidae > Vombatus > Vombatus ursinus. Next base: position 34,892,762 of record NW_020954599.1, read on the forward strand.
TATTTAGCCTGGATCTCTCTGTCTCTCTCTGTCCCTCTTTCTCTCTCTTTCTCTCTGTCTCTGTCTCTGTTCCCTTCTCCACCCTGTTCCATATTCCCACTCTTTCACTTCCCACACATTTACATTGGCTAATTTAAATCATGTTAACCTTTTTTTATGTTATGGACCCTCTTGTTAGTCTGCTCAAACCTATGGACCTTCTATTAGAATGCTTTTTAAATGCATAAAATAAACAACAATTACAAAATAAATGAATTATAGTGAAGTATTCATATATAAGCATATCTACTTATATACATATATATGCATATATGTATACATGGTAAGTATATATGTTATATATATATGCATGTATATTTTTATGCAGATATACACACATCTCTCTCTCTCTCTCTCTCTCTTTTTTCCTCTCTCTTTCTCTACTTCAAGTTCATGTATTCTAGGCTAAGAAGGTTTCTCCTAAATGATAGGGTTCCCAATAAAAAGTTTTGTCATGGTTTCAAAAAGATGAAATTTACAGGAAGAAGGAAGAAAAGATGAGATTAAAAGGGAAGAAAATTGAGAAATAAGAGAGGAAATAAGAGAAAGACAGGACAAAACAATAGAAAAGGTAGAAGAAAAAATATTAACTTGGATTATGGCAGATAAACTGCAGTGAAAAGTAGAAAAAGAGGGAGAGAGATAATGAGAGAGAAAAGCAGAGAGAGAAGAAGGGAGAGGGAGGGAGGGACAGAGAAAGGAACTGAAATACAAGATGCTTTTGAGAATACATAGCTTAGCAATGAAATGATAACAGAGACAGACATTTTTAATCCCAGCTAGATAAAGACATGCCAAATACAGCTGTTTTGTCTTACAGGCTCATTTTCTCCCCTAACAAAGGGTTATTTTTATTTTGTTGTTGTTTAGTTAATGCAAAACTGTAGAGGTTAGTCATTGTGCCTGTCAACAAATCTTAATGGTGTGTTAGAAAATTTTTCTAATGTAATTCAGAAAAATCTCAACAATGTCTGCATAATGTTCTATAGAGGGCCATGCAAAACTAAATATACATCAACTTGAAGGATGACACCATATTCCATTAGCTTGCCTTTGGGTTTTGACTTTTTAAGTGCCTTTTAAAAAACATTTTTGAATTTTTAAACACATTATAGAAACATTATAATGCTTTTTAGCATGTGGGTATGTACATTTTTTCTGTAGCATAATTGAAATCTAACAAATTTTTTCCTATAATTTTTTTAAATTAAGTGTTATGATAATTAGTAGAAAGACCTTATTACAAGGGGCATCACTGTTTGACCAATACTTCAATAGAGGCAGAGACACAATTTGGGAAAAAAGTATACTAAGTTGATAATTTCTCATAAGTCAAGATAAAAGTTAACCTGAGATCTCTTACTATAATTATTTTATCGTTTATCAGGAAAGTATTAGTTCTGTTTTTCTATTACCTGATATGAGAAAATGACCTCTCCCTCTTCTCTGATGTTGCTAAAACTCGATTTTCATCATTAACTGGACAAATTTCATTCCAAATGAGAGAATTATCTATGTCTATATCCATATCCATATAGATATAGATATGGATATGGATATAGATATATCTCAGGCTTCTGAGGTCATCACTAGCAAAATGTGGGATCATATGATCCTAATTACCTTTATGACTTTCTAATTACAGCTGAAGGATGGAGACTTGGTGGTTTATAAAATACATATGTGAAAAGACATTTAGTTGTGTAGGTTACTGTATATGTGCAAGTCAGTTGAATCATGGACAAGCAAGAATCTGTCTTCTCTGACATGTGACATCAACATATTGACCCAGCTAATAGATGTCATTGTCATGACTATGCCATTACATCTAGAAAGTGCAAGGCTTAGGGTAACTTCAGTACCATGTCAACATGTTTTTCATTAGGAAAAAAGAATTTGAAGACTGGAGGCTAACCCTGGTTTCCCAGAAAACTTTATCATTTGCAGGGTCATTTTTGGTCTTATGTTGTTTTCCCCTCTCTTTTTAGGGGAATGGAGTTGGACTTGTGGTTTCATTAGTGGAACTACCCATGTATTATCTGCTTCTGCCAATGTCAACTTACAATTTAGAGGACTGCTTGGCAATAATGAGAGTGATTGGCCCATGGTCACAGAGCCAATAGGGAACAAAAGGAGGTCCTGAATCCAATTCTTTCTGGCTCCTAGGCTAGTGCTTGCTCCACCATACCATATTACCTCTTTTTTTTTATATAAAACAACTACTTTAGTTTGGGGTGATCTGATTGTACTTATTTTAAAAAAAATTATCAAAATTTCCATTTGAGAAAAAAAAAAACAACTACTCCATTTGGTCAATTGGTACAGGTTTGAACATGGCCTAAAATAAAATGTTGAGATTAGTTTGTTATTCTTTCCATAGCAAAAAATTTTTTAACTACTTATTAGACATGAGCTGAATCACAGTACCCAACAAATAGTTTCCTTATATTTGAATGTTACTCTAGGATTAATAAAATAGGGTTTTTTTAATATATCTTATCTCACTAGTCCTTGTAATCTTAACTGTAAGTAGGATGGATCAAATGGAACTTTTCCCTCAGGGTTTCAAAATTTAGAGGGCATTGACAGTAATCAGACTCTACTAGCAGCAACTGACCTTAACATCTAATTAGCAAAAGCAATGAACTAAAACACCAAACTACAGGACTATATGATTCCTTCTCCAGTGGCCACACTCCAAATGAAATCCTCCCTGCCCTGGCTTTGCTACCTATGATTAGTGGTGACTTCTCCAACTGTAATCTCCCAGTGTCTCTACCCATAAGCATTGGTGTCCCTCCTCCCTGCAGGGTAGTAAAATAGGATCTCTTCCTTCCCCCAACTGAACTTATTTTAAAATATTAATTTTCCTAAAATATCTCTTTACCATAAGGCAGTATCATGGGTTTTTTTCCTTTCTATCCCAACTGAATTTGTTTTAAAACATTAATTCGGGTATATATTTTGTGCTCTTGCTTTAAGCACAAAAAGCTGCTAGTTATATGGCTCTATTGCTTTACCATTTGGTAACCTTGAGCAACTCACCTAACCTCTATCCTCTTTATTTGCCTCCTCTGTAAAATGAAAGGTTAGGGTGAATGAACTTTGAAGTCCATTCTAAATTTAGGTGTAGGACCCTAGAATCTAAGTAAGTGGTGCAAGTATTATTATCTTCATGTCATGGATGACAAAAGAGTCTCAAAGACTTAAAGTGAACTGCCCAAGGCCACACCTATAGAAATGGCAGAACTGGGATCTGAGACCAAATCATTTGACTCTAAATGCATCGCTCCTTCATCAGTATATGTCCTTTAAATGGAAATCCTTCTCTGGTCACAGCATTCTCACATAAATGGTACAAACTATGAGGTTCATTAATGTTTTCAAATATAGTAATCACCTTTGTTTATCAAGGAGGCCGCAAAATCATCCATTTATATTTATGTAAACATTGATTGTTTGATTCTGGACAAGATTCAATAGTAGGAATATCACTTAATGATGAATTAAGCATGTCTGTGCTAACAAATATTTTCCTAGATTTTGCATATGTCTAAAAAATACATATATTCTGGTTTCATGACTGGGAGAACAGGTCTGTAGAGTTTAGTAATCTTAGGGTATATTGCAGTCTTTCTCCATTTGGTTGGACAACAATAAATGACCACTCTATGCATTAATACTTTGGCTCTCTGTTGGATCTATTATTCCATTTGTGATCATAATCCTGTATGTCTTCTCATCCTATTAAATTCCCTCCCCCCATTTTTCCTTTATACTTTCTCTAAAGAGCATTTACCCCAGTGCCCTAGAGACCTTCCTCAAGTTCATTCTATATATCCCAATGGTACTACTGCTACTTGAATTGCCCATCCTTTGCCTCTCATTCTTGCTATGTGATTAGCCCAATATTTTTTTCCAATCATAGACACATTCCATTATATCTTTTGTACCATAAATAAAACAGTTATCCCTTCCACATCATGATTTTCCCCTTGCCATTTCAATATATCATGGATTGGCATAAGAAATTAAATGGGATTTTTTTTTTTTGTAATTTTGCAGAAGCCTCAGATGACATGCAAAGGCCAGTAGAAGACACAGAACTTATGACCAAATACCTAATGCAAATTTTACAATAAGATACTTTGAACACCCCACAAAAGAAAAAGAAAAAAATCAGACTTCCCTGGTATGAAGCAGGGGCCAAAAATTTTATGCAGATTTTCCAGATCTCAGGGGGCTGTGACCCCAGACTCCGTGACATGGAAGGGATAACTGCACACCTATAGTCTGTGTCCTGCCTCTGAAATATAATGACTATATGACCCTGGGCAAGTCATATACCCTTCTGGTTTTTTGGTCAACTCTCTAGTACTTTAAGTTTCAGAAAAGGTGCTAATCTTATTGATGGAAGAGAAGCAGCTCCTCATCCAGGAGCTCCCTATACCGATGGAATCACAAGTGTAGTTTCTGTCTCTATCTCTATCCTTCCATGGACTTATGCTCCTCTTAAAAATGTTTGTAAATAAGATCATTTGTCATGTTCACTTTTCATTTACAATGACCAGGCATTTATGACACCTTTATACCAAGATGAAGAGCCCAAGACTAACATCTCAGTACTCTTTCCACTTTGTCTCATTGTTAGTGCTAAGACTGTCTGATTGATGTAAATAATAACCAATCCCATACTTTACTAGTAATTCTGTACTCTATCATTCAGAGGGGGAAAGTCAGCCAGTTAACCCTGGGCTACGTAATCACTCTAAGATTGTGTGCCTATATGCAGAATATTTCTGCTCATGATTTTTCTTCTTAAAACAGGGAATAAGGGGGCAACTAGGTGGCGCAGTAGATAGAGCTCCAGCCCTGGATTCAGGAGGATCTGAGTTCAAATCTGGCCTCAGACGCATAACACTTACTAGCTGTGTGACCCTGGGAAAGTCACTTAACCCCATTGCCTAACCAAAAAACAAAAAACAAAGAAACGAAAAAAGGCATAAAAACTGGATGCATATCCAGTTTTAAAACAAGGTCCAAAGAACCACAATTTGTTTAATAGAAATACGATTTGTAGACACCATCTATTGTATAAATAATTCATGTATCTGTTTAGTTTTATTTATCAAATTATGAGTACATTGTAGATAAAGATGTATTTGTCACACGCCTGCTCCCTACTGTGATTAGGTACAATAAAAAGGCACTGGAGGAACAAATATGACTAAGATAACAAGAGGACAACCCATGTCGAGAATAGAGAAAATAAACAGAATGCTAGACTGGGGTAAGATCAAAGAGTTCATTGGTTTACACAATACAGAAGGGGCATAAAAAAGAGGATGCTCTAATATTCCAAAGCCAAGATAAGGGAACAAGATGGAGGAAATAACACAAGGCTTCAGGGAAAATTTTTATCATGCAAACTCTGCCTATGTAAGTATAATTTTATAACAGAGGAGTGTAAGCCATACCTTGCCCTCTTCATCTAGCTTTACTTGCATTACTGTGGGCCCAGATCAGGGGTGTGCTGGAGTCAGCTCCAGTCAGCTAGCAAGAACGGATTGTTAAATTTTCAGGGTAAGCAGTTGTACCTCAGATATCAGAAAACGCTACCAAGCAGGGCTTCATTTGTTTTTGGTTACTGCTGTGGATTGCCTAGACTTAAGAAAGTGCTGGAGAAATGTTAATAATGCAGATTAAATTTAAAAGTGTATCTTGCTGCATTTTTCCCATAAGAACTATTTGTTAAACATTTACCAGCACACCTGTAGCCCAGATCACATCAACTTTCTAAAGCTTTGCCACTCTAGGTTTTCTAAATTTGGATTTATTAGTCCATAGACATGAATCTTCACTTGACTTTGGAAATAAATATTTGCTTGTATGCAAAGTTGAGGTACATAGACTTCATATAATACATTGCCAAAGTTTCAGGAACATTAAAATTATTTTATACACAAAGTATTTGTTCAATCACTTTTAGACACAACTTTCAAATCTACAAAATTTGAGGGATTTTAAAGTTCTAACATCAAAAATGAAGATTCAGTAATGATTGAATAAAAATGAAGCTACGCATATTCTTTGAATTTTCTTATTTTATTTTTTTGTTGTTGTTCCAGAATTTTGATATGTTTGGTATGGGAGATGCCCAGCAAGGAACCTCTCTCAGTCAGTGCACATCAGGAATTATTCTGCAATTTATAATCTTAGGCAGTTGTCTGAGACACTAAGAGGTCAAGTGACTTGCTCATCTGAGATTACAGTCAAAATTTGTCAGAGGTTAGACTTAAACATCTGTTCAGTTGTTGAGTTGGGTCTAAATCTTCATGACCCCATGAACCAGGTCCCATCAATACTATCCATGGAATTTTCTTGACAAAGATACTAGAGTGGTGTGCCATTTCCTTCTCCAGCAGATTAAGGCAAACAGGTTTAGTGACTTGCTCAGGGTCACATAGCTAGCGTCTGAGGCTGGATTTGAACTTAGGTCTTCCTGACTCCAGGCCCAGTACTCTATTTACTCAGTCATGTAGCTGTCTTAAACATGTCTTCCTAAATCTGAGACCAGCTCTCTGTCCACGACATTGTCCTTAAATTTTCACATTTAAGCAAAAAAAGGTATGAAAACTCTTTCAGAAATTATTTTACTAATAAAGAAATAGAAGAAAAGAGTTTGTGCACAAGCTTGGTATCAGAAAGATTTGATGAAATTTTAAAAAAACTCTTCCCTAGAACAAAACTAATGCAGTAGAATATTTATTTGATTTACTTATTAATCATGCAAATTTGTAAACATAAAGGATGTATTGATCCCCAATACTTAAATATCACATCACATGGATTGCAAATAAAATAACATATAAAATATGCAAAATAATAGTACATTAGCCTAAATAACACTAATAAATTGCAAAGCTTAGCATGAAATTGAAAATCACTAATGGATCACAATGCAGTGTATATGTGGAACAAGAAAAGAATCATACATAATGGAAGAGAGTAACTGTTAGCAACAGGCTCACAGAAGACAATTTAAATGTGTTTTTATGGATGGGAGGAATTGATCTATGAAGTGGTTCCTAAAGAGAGCCCACTTATCCCGAGGAGCATCTTGGGAGAACATCATGGTTTTCTACTTGTAGCTGACACCTGTCTAAGAATGGGTTTATTTAAATCATTTTCGTACTCATGGGGAAAGTTCACAAGATGGAGAAAGTCATTCTTTGACCTTAAGTGAAATTGCAGTTAGTAGTGGTCATTTCTTCCCATATTTTTTTTTGTCATTTATTTATCTTATTTTAGTGCATTTTATGAGATCCTCCCAATATGTCTTCTGCATTTTGCATTTGGTAGGTTAATCAAGGAAAGCTATAAATACATATACAAGATAATATCAATTTTTAGTATACCAGAAACCCCCTCTAACATTAGAAATCACCATCATACTGAATTCAGTGTAACATAGGGCTATTTCAGAGACTATTTAAAAAAATCATTATTACTGGCTGCCAAAGAAGTGCATTTTTACAACACTTTTACAACACTTGAAGATAGTCTCAAGGTGTGGAAATTGATTAAGGCTCCATCTTTTCTGTTTTAATTTAGTGAATGATACATACAGGCTTTGTGGTTTCATCAGCTTGGCAACTCCTCTGACCAATGCAGATCACAATCCTTCCACAACTGAATAGATCAGTCTTAGAGATATGCCCAAATCTCAGACAGATTAAGTGTCTTGCTGCAACCATAGAGCTAGTTAATGACAGAGATGGGATTTGAACTTAGGTCTTCCTAGATCTAAGTCCAATAAATTAAACATTATGACACACAATCTTGTTTCTCACTGTCATGTTTTGCAATTGAGATTCAACACTGAGCAGCAAAAGATGGCCATAAGTTTGACTTTGAATATAGTATGCTATGGAAAAGCAGCAAGATGTAGTCAATATAGAGCCCCTCTTTCTCTTGGAGTCAGGAAATCCTGGGTTCGAGAACTATCTCTGACTATCAAACACATGCTGTGTGACTCCAGACAAGCCATTTAGTATCTAAGTAACCCAGGGAACATTCCAAAATTTAAGGTTGCAGAAGAGTCGCCAAAGCATCCTACCCCATTGAAATCACAGGTGCAGACCAAAACAAAAAATTCACAGTGGCAGTATCAAAGTGTCAAGAGTCATAAAATTTATAATTGCAAAAGTTTTTTTTTTAAATGTGTTACTAGAGAGGCTTAGGTAATACAAAATCACAAAAGGCTCCCTTGATAAAGAGAAGGTTTTAGGCAGAAGATCTTTCAGAAGATGCAATCTTTTTGTAACAGAAAACTCTGGGGGCATACAGAAGGTAAAAATAGAGTTTTGTCCTTCACTAATTTGTATCTTCAATGGTTCATTTATGAGCTTCTCCATGAGTTATGAACCTGCAGCTCACTTAGGAATTAGGAAAGGCAACAGCAATATTCCTATCTATATCCCTCATGCTGTCTTTGATACATTAATGATCAATAGCATCAATATGCACATTTTCAATATACTCATTTCCCCACAAAATTACATATAATACGTATATATAAATACATATTTCACAAGACATGTAAGGTGACATATAGCAGTTATAAAATACAGCTAACCTCACAGATGTTAGAGCCTGCAAAGCTGTGATTAAGTTCAACTGACCTCTTGGCAACTTGCAACTTGTCAACATCTTAAGCTAATTGACCCAGCTGTGGAATTCTCAATCAGACACCACCTGCTTTGTGCATAAGGCTTACTACCACTAAGCATTAAATAGTAAATGAATTACTCAAATGGGAGTTGCAGTGGAATGTTTTATGATGTGGTACGAAGATTACTTAAGTTTGAGGCACTTGACACACAGCTTAGGAGTGGTGAATTATACACATAAGGCATACAAACTGAGAATATACTGATTTAATAGAATGGAAGCCCCTTATGAGTGGGGATTGTTATGTTTTTTGTACTTGTATCCCCAATGCCTAGCACAAAGACTAGCACGTGGAACACTTAATAAACACTTGGTAATTGATCAATGAGATGGAATACAATAAAATGTAAATACATTGAATAAAACAAGAGGGTTTTCTCTTTGGTCTCTACCTGTGGTTTCATCGATAGTGGAGATTTAGAGGTGTGGAAACTCCTTCCACTTAGATTTTCAACTTGCCTTTCATTTCTAATTAAAGAGTAGCTGAGAAGTTAGGTGACTTGCCCAGGGTCACACAGCCATTATGTTTCAAAGGTAGGATTTGAATCTCATTCTTCCTGACTCTAATGCCAGCTATCTAACCACTGCCCTATGCTGCTTTTCTGTGTGGCAATGATGAAGAATAAGATAACTGTGATATGCAAACTAAAAGGGGTCTCAAATGAAAGGAAATCACCTAAATGATGCTTGGTTCTACAGTTTAAAGGAACATCCAGACACAAGACCTGGAAAAGCAGCAATAAGTATTTTAAATCCTTACTGTCTATCTCTACTTAAAGGCGTTGGTGGGCATTCTAAAGAAATGACTCAGCAGATTGAATTTTTCTGCACTGTTCACAGGGGAGGTTTCCTACTGTTTCTTTTCTATTTAGTGAGAAGAAATATTTTTCTAATCATTATAAATACAGTGTGCTGTTTTAAAGTCACACTTCCTTAACAAATCTTAGTTTCAGAAAAAAAATGAGATGAAATTGGTGAATGTGTATGTGCATGTTTATAGATACACAGAACTAAGTTAGGCTTGTGGAAAAAAATCTATATATACACAATTCAATCTATATTTAGCTGAGATTGAAACCTGAGGTTATGGTTTCTTGGGTTACCTGTTAACATGAAAATCTCTCTCTCTCTGTCTCTCTCTCTCTCTCTCTCTCTCTCTTTGTCTCTCTTTCTCTCTCTTTCTCTCTCTTTCTTTCTCTCTCCCTCTCCCTCTCTCTTTCTTCCTGCCTACTTGTCTCTTCTCATCCTTTTTCTCTTCCTCTTTCCCTCTTTTACATTCTTCCACCTCTCTTTTTCAATTCTCTCTGTTTAATAAAAAATCCCTAGGCATTAGCAACAAAGACTCCCAAAAACACATCTGCTATTTTTAAATTTTTCTTTATAATAACTACATATATGTGTGTGTTTGTATGTATGAAATCAAGTAGAAAAAAGTCAGTACTTTATTGCATTAACATTTGGAATAATATGTTTAAATACTCAATGCAAACAAGGCCTACAATGGAAAAGCAAACATACAAAAAGCACTTTGGAAAGATATCCTGAAGAAATGAAAAAAAAGTAGATGACAGACATATGTATAAGTGTACACACATAGGCTTTCAAAAATCTATAGCTATATAATTACATTTATATCGACATCTACTTGTGTCACATTATAAATGGAGTGTTGGTCTTTGAGTCAGTGAGTGCTGGTTTCAAGTGTCATCTCTGACATCCCCTGGTTGTGTGACTCTGGGCACCTTACTTAATCTCTCAGTGGCCCTGCTATCTTTCCCAGATTATAAGATGCAGAGAAATAAGGCTCTGCATTTGTGGAGGAAGTTTCTTCAGAGTTTCCTGTACCAAGGAAATTCCAAATCTAGATTCATCCTCATTTTTCTTTTTGAAAGAATGGAAGCTCTTTGAGGACTGTACTTTGTCTTAACTAAAGTGTGTTTTTTCCCAAATTTATCTGTTCCTTCACCTAGTTCTAGGCTCTCAACATCATAGTTGTCTAAGAATTCTTCATTGAATTGAATTGAGTGTTTAATTAATTTGGATTTCTAGAAGGGGAAAATTGAGAATTGAATTTATGGATGGACTGTTGCAAAAAACTGCCACAAAAGTTTAAATCTCACCTAAAGAAGCATATTTTTCCTTTACCTTGGGAAAAAAATGAAAGGACTTTCTTTTCATTATCTTTTTTTTACCTTAACTATTTTTCATCATAAAAACAAAAGTCAATTAGTTTTGTAGCTCTGGATTTTATTGAAAATACATTTTAGAAAGAACTGTAGCAAACTGACTTTAGAGAATATTTTCTGCCTTGTTCACATGAGAGATGAGCTTATTGTTTTAGTAATAACCATCCAGAGTTTCACCGGCTCTATACATTCATAAACAAGGAACTGGGGGAAAGTAGTTTCAATAGACTCTACATAAAAACTTCATTTTGCTACCTGAGTTTTTCTATATCATTTAGGGAAAATTGAAAATGATTTTGTTTCATGTGTAATCTACAAATGTCTAAATGTAAAGTTTAGTCTTTTCACTATTGATAAGCAGGTCATAATAGCATTTTTCAAATTGTGAGTAATTCTGTAGAGTGATTTCGCAAATTATCCATGAGGTCATCTTTATAAAAAAAAATCAGCTGCCATTGTAATAATAGTATGAGCATGCATTAACTACTGAATTGGTCCTCTTCCAGAACAAAGGACGAACAACAACTATGTTCCTGGCAGCTAGGTGGTGTAGTGGATAAGAGCCCTGGTCCTGGAGTCAGGAAGAGCTGAGTTCAAATCTAGCGTCAGATACTTATTAACTATGTGAATGAACCTCAGTAACTCACTTAACCCATTTGCCTCAGTTCCTCATTTGTAAAATGAGGACGTACTGGAAAAGGAAATGGCAAACCATTCGATTTAAAAGAGGTTAGGAAATGCTTCCTGAAAAAGATGGGATTTTAGTTAGGAATTAAAGGAAACCAGGGAAGTCAGTAGGTGGAGATGAGGGTAGAGAGTATGCCTAGAGCAGAGAAATGGAAAGTCTTGTTCATGGGACAGCCAGGAAGCCACTGTCACTGTATCAAAGAGTATATAGAGAAGAGTAAGGTATAAGAAAACTGTAAAGGTAGGAAGAGGCTAGGTTATGAGGGACTTTGAATACAAAACAGAATATTTTTTATTTGTTTCTGGCCATAATTGGGAGCCACTGGAGTTCATCGAATAGGGAAATGGCATGGTTGGACCTGCACTTTAGGAAAATCACTTTGATAGCTGAATAGAGAACAGATTGGAATGGGGATAAACTCGAGTCAGGTAGACCCACCAGTAGGCAATTTCAATAGTCTGAGTATGAGGTGGTGAGGGAGATGTTAAAGAGATGAAATTTACAGATCTTGTCAATCAACAACTTGGAATGGGGGAAGGAAGGTGAGAAATAGTAAGCAACTAAATATTATCTCATTTGATCTTCACAAGAACCTTGTGAGTGCTATTATGTATTATTATGTATTAAATGCTATTATGATCCCTATTTTACTGTTGAGGAAACTGAGGCAGATAGAGGGTAAATGATTTGTGTAGGCTCACATGGCTAGGAAGTATCTGAGACTGGTTTTGAACTCAGGACTTTCTGACTTCAAGCTCAGTTCTCTGTTCACTGTGCCACCTAACTGCCTATTTAATTGAGAAATAGCCTCACAGTCTCTGCCATATTGTGGGTCATATTTGGAGTATAGAGTCAAGAAGACTTTGAGTTCAAATCACATTTTAAAGGGAGGAAGAGACCAGAATGAACTGCATTTGAGAAACTGCCCAACTATTTTTAGTGATAGGAGAATGCCAGCCAGACCAAAATTTCATCTCCCTAACCAGAGTGTTCTGCTCCCGATACCGTGGCAGTAAATGTTGGAATATTATAATCTCTCAAAAATCAAATTATGGGTGACACAGGAGGGAAAAGAGAACACAGATAGACTAAGGAGTATTTCCAATGATGGCCCATACTTAAGAAAGGACATTATTCATGAAATTTGATGATCAGCAAAGGAGTTGACTTGCTTATATAGAGCAAAGGAGATATAACAGATGGAGTCTTGCATTAGCACCCACAAAATGTAAAAAAAAAATGAAAATAAAAAAATACATACAGGAAGATCTCTGTGTTGCATGGTTATTCTGAAGAGGAGGTATGGGAAATAATGGATAAGAATCACATAGGATGAGTGAGATGTGGCGGGGTTCCTGTAGCCCAATGGAAGGAATAGTCACAGAAATGTGATCATTGAAGTATTTAAGTGTATGTTTTCAGTCTTCACATTCATCACCAAATGCAATACTCTTGATCAAGTAATGACTGAATAATTTGATTGTTTATAGTATTCAACCTAAATATGTCCAGCTCCCCCTTTACTTTTTAAATTATGCATTCAAATAGTTCTAATACTGATAATCAGAAAACAAGATGCAAGCCTCATCGCTTTCTTTATTAAAGAACTATAGCATTAGGGCATTAAGCCTGTCAAATTTTAGCTGAATATACAATATACTCTACTGATCTCAGAAAAAAAAACACTTTAAACTTATAACAAGCAATCTGGAGCTGATTACTTTGGTCACTAGGAATAGTTGACTTTACCCATCACTTACAGTAGTCTTTCTGTAGTACACTTGAGCCTCATTATTCATATAATTACTGTAGTCATTATGACATTAATGACTGTTGAAGTCTAAATGTGTGAAATTAAGTCACTAACAAGTGTAAATATGTATAGCAATAAAAGTCAATGAAAGGTCAGTGAGCAGAAGGAAAAAAAAACAAATTTTCTTTTCCAATAGAGACATATAGAATTACTTAACAAGGATAAGATATAAGTCGGCTCTGTATCTGTCTCATTCATGGAATAATTAATTTGTTGATTTGGGCTACACAGATTTGGATCAAGTTGGTCCAGCTACATGAATTCTGAACACTGACTACATTTACTCACTGAATCATGAAAAAATATTAAATACATTTCTTAGTTTTTGTTCAGTATAACAGTTGTAATGTATTTGTTTACAGTTGATACTTTTTTTTGAGGAATGTTTATATTAAACTTTGAAAGATTTTGTCCTGTAGATTTTTGTTTAGGCGACTAAGAAAAGTTTCCACTCTTGGATCAAGTTTATCTCAACATCCAAGAAATGAAAAATCAGATTAGAAATCTAATAAGATTAAGAAATTATTTTCTTCCATAGGAGTTTGATTAAAACCGCCTGTCCAGTCCTTGTTGATCTCATCTACCAGCTTTTAGACACCTCTTCATTATCCCTACTCTATGAATTGGAGTAACTGGTTGAAGCTCAATCTCTACCCAAACCCTGCCCTTGTTTGTGATGATGCAGATATTCTTATTGATGATGCTTCAAATAAATTCAGTTCCCAAGTTATTTAGCATCCTTAGCTCTCATGATCTCCATCTTCCTTTAAGTTTAGTTACTCACCAAAAGGTGTTCCCAACTAAAACTATTTGACTCCTGAGTGAGGCATATTTTACATTTTATTGAGAGGATTGGGGCCATCCATTACGAGCTTCCTTGTCTCCCACCTTCCATACCTCAAAAACCCTTTCTATCTTCATCCATGGGAACATAGATCTTAAGCAGGATAGGATGGCAGAGGTCACCTAGGTCAACTCACTAATCTTTTGCCAGTCTCAGAGAATGAGATGTCCCTACTTTATACCAAAACTAAACTACATATGTGCCCTTGATCCCATCACTTCCTGTGTTCTATAAATTCTGTAGATTAAATCTATGTTTCTGTCTCTGTCTCTCAGTCTCTCCTTTTCTGTCTCTTTCTCAGTCTCTCTCCTTCTCTTTCTTTGTCTCTGTCTCTCTCTCTCCAGAGACAACTAGGTGGCATACTGGGCCTAGAATGCTGGGCCTAGAGTCAGAAAGCCTTGAGTTGTCCTCAGATAGGACAAGTCACTCTTTGCCTTCTTCAGTTTCCTCATCTGTAAAGTGGGGGTGATAATAATAGCTCCTGTATTTCACACAGTGCCTAGTGGACACTTAATAAATGCTTGTTTATTTCCTTTCTATCTTTTTGTCTTCCCTCTCTCAACATTTTAATCTCTTCTCTTTGTTATGAGTATCTAAAAACATAATCATAGGAACACAGATCTAAAGCTGAAGAGTAACTTGGATGTCCTCCAATCCAAGGTTGTCGAATTCTAAAAGAAAGATGGACCATTAACTCCTACATAAAGATCTTTGCAGGCTACATATTGACTTAGTTTTGTAATGTTACTTACATTTTATTGTATATTTATTTTATTAAATACTTCCAAGTTACATTTTAATTTGGTTCAAAACATACTTAGGAATATTGTGGGTCACAGGGTGCAGGTTACATGTTGCACACCTCTGCTCTTATCTAGCCTCTTCACTGAGGCTCAAGGTCATATGGATGGTAAGCATCACAGGGAGGTGTTAAATCCATGTCCCCTGACTTCAGAGCCAGCATTCTGTCCACTGTATCTAACACTTACCCCAGCTTTTAAAAAACCAAATAACAACAAACTTTTTTGCAATTCTGCCATATCTTCAAGCTATCACCCTATATCTCTCCTTGCTTTCTCTGCATAATTCTTAGAAAGAGCAGTCTACACCCTATCACTCAGCAATTGCTTAGCCCATGTGCATTCTAATCTCTGATTTCTTTGATTTATTCAAAGTGATCTCTCAAAAGTCATCAATGACCCAGCAATAGCACTTCTAAGGCTGTATTCCAAAGAGATCATACAAATGGGAAAAGGACCCATATGTATAAAAATATTTATAGCAGCTCTTTTTGTGGTGGCAAAGAATTGGAAATTGAGAGGATGCCCATCAATTGGTGAATGGCTGAACAAGTTTTGGTATATGAATGTAATGGAATACTATTGCGTTATAAGAAATGATGAACAGGAAACCTGGAAAGACTTGTATGGTCTGTTGCTGAGTGAAATGAACAAAACCAGGAGAACATTGTATGCAGTAACAGCCACATTAGATGACTAATATTTATAGACTTAACCCTTCTCAGCAATACAATGATCTAAGACATCCCCAAAGGCCTCATGATAGAAAATGCTATCCACATCCAAAGAAAGAACTATGGAGTTTGAATGCAGATCGAAGCATACTATTTGCTATTTTTTTCTTCTGTTGTGTTTTGTTTCCTCTTTCTGGTGGTTCCTCCTATTGGAATGTATATATATATTGGAATGTATTTGTATGGCCTATATCAGATTGTCTGCTGTCTTGGGGAGAGAGGTCGGGAGGGAGAGGGAGAAAAATTTAAAACTCAAAAGTTTATGGAAGTGATTGTTGATAAATCAAAATAAATTAACTAAAAAAATAAAACCTGCACTTTCCACACAAAATAAAAAAAAAGTCCTCAATGACCTCTTTTAGTGCAGAAAATTTTATGACCTCTTTTAGTCTGTGATCTTTATATAGAATCTAACACCACTGGTCATTCTTTCCTTCTAGATAATTTCTCTGGCTTTTGTGGCAGTTACTTTCCTTCATTTTCTTCCCCCTGCCTATCTAACTGCTCTTCCTTTGTTCCCATTGGTTCATCCCTATTCTACTGTCCCTTAAGTTCATGTGTCCTCCAAGTCTCTGTCCTTGGCCATCTTTCTTTTTTTCATCTATACTCTCTCCCTTGTGTATCTCATTTGTTGCCATATCTTTAATCATCATCTCTAGGTGGATGAAGATCAGATTTTTAAATCCAGCTCTAGGCCGATCTCTTTAGGGTCAACATCTCCAAATGCCTGCTGGATATCTCCACCCGAACATTAAACTAAATATTTCCAAAGTCAAACATCATATTTTTCACACAATGTCTTAAAGACAAAAGCAATCATCCATTCATCCTCAAAATTTCAGTTATCCCTTTGACCTCCCATATTCACTCAGCTTACATACTCTGTTCAGTCTACCTCTCCATTATCTCTCATATCTATCTCTTTCTTTTCATCTCTACTGCCACTCTAACCAGGTCCTTCATTCCATTTTCTTGAATAAATTGCTCCCATAGCCAAAGCTTTTCTGCTAGATTAATCTTCTTCACAGAGAGATGATATCATTCCTCTACTCAAAAAACTTCAATGGCTCCCTATAGAATAAAGCATATGCTAATTAGCTTGGCACACAGGAGTATTCACAATTTAGGGCCATCCTGTTTTGCTGCATTTTCTTATACTTCTGTCCTTCAAATATTTTATGAGGTAGCCAAACTGAATTGTTCCCTGTTTCAAGAACAGGTTATGTGCTTTCCTGATTCCTAGGCTTTGCCTACATTGTGCCTTAAGCCTGAAAATTCTTTTGTTTTCCAAGCTCCCCAGGCCTTTTCCATCTTTGTTTGTTGAAATTCTGTCTTGGACCTGAAGCTCAGATAACAGTTCTTCCATGTAGATCTTCCTGTTTCTTTCAGGTAGTTTCTTCCTTCAAACTTTTATTTCATTTTATATTTCTCATGTATTTTTTTTAAACATTCTAGTACATTCTCTAGCTTTTTGTGCATACATCTTATCTTTTTTACTAGAATAGAAGGTGCATCATGGCAAGGATTATGCTTCACTTATCTTTGTATCTCCCACTATTGACCAACAGGGTGTTCTGCCTAAAACAGACAATACTAACTTACTAAATTGACTTATGCAATGTGTCTGAGACTCAAGAGAAATGTCTGGTATAGTAAGCCTCTCCTTGGAACACCTACAGGTTTGGCTCCAGGGCTCCCTGCTGAGCCAGCTGAAATTGAGGGCAGGAACTTCAGGCTATCCTAGTGAGGTGGGACCTCAGGCCCAAGTGCATCCCAGCTGGAGCCTGGCTACATGCCAGGTAGCAATTCTGTACCCTAAATTCATTTTTTTTGGTGAATCTGATCTCTTCCACTTTTTGATGCCTCTACATGGTAAGCTTTCTAAAGTACTGCTCAAAACCCCAATTTTCCAATGTTATATCTGAATGAAAATATACATATATACATATACACATGTATAATACATATATCCATGCATGTATGTGTATATATGTGTGTATATGTATGTGTATATGTATATATACACACACACATAAGCATGTATGTGTGTGCAAGCCTAAGCTTGAGTTTATAAAGCTGACATTTTTAGCTTGCTTTCTTTTCTATTCTTGTACGTGGTGAATTCTTCTCCTCTTTCTCCACACCTTTTTTGGGGAGAGGGGGTAGGAAGGAGAGTGGTAACGTTGCAATTTGTTTTTCTTTCCTTAGTAGCACTTTTCCTTATCTTGGAATCATAAAGCTAAATTGATCTCAAAAGGTAATCTGACTGAGACTCTTACCTCGAGGCAGGTGAACACCTAAATTGTTCAAGACAGATGGCTGTTTATCTTAGATTTAAAGACCTCCATGGAAGGAGCAGCCTGTTCCCTTGATATCCCGTTCTAGAGTTTAATCATCTTTATAGTCCAGAAGTTCATTCTTATGTGTAACTGAACTCTCTTTTGATCTGATTAAAGCCTTTTTCAGGCCTCTGAAGAGATGGAAACTACTCAGCATTTTATAATAACCCTTTGTATACTTAAAAACAGTTGTTATTAGCTTTTAACCTTCTCTTCGCCAGGCTACAAAAGTCCAACTCCTTTGCTTTGGTAAATTCAGTCTTTTAATCATCTTGATTTATCTTCCTTTCTGTATTCTTCTAAAGGTAGGAACTCACAATCGGAAAAAGTATTATGATAAGGTCGGATAAAGTCAAACTTAAAGGAAGTTTTACTGCCCATTGTTTGCAGTCTTATTTTCAACAATACATCTCAATGCCATATTTATTTTTCTACCTAATGAAAAGTACCTAGTATTCATATTCCAATGGTTTTAAAAGTTTCTTTAGAACGTGACAATACTCTTTTAGAGTAGGGGTTGTTACATTTTTGGTATTCTTGTACGCAGTGCCTACCACAATGCCTGGAATATAGTAGGTGTTTAATAAATGCTTTATAACTAACTGACTGATTCTTCCATAGTTTAATCAATCAGAGAAGCATTTATGGAATACCTCATAAGTCCTTAGGATTGAACGAGCACAACAGGTGATAAAGAAATATAAAGCAGAAATTTTTCTCTGAAAGAAAATAACCTATAGTTAGTGAATGTACAATCCTTTAGGATTGTGCTAAATTTGAGAGTACAGAGCATACAGGATCAGAGAAAGGGGAGAGGAGTGTAGATTTAGACCAAAAAGGATGGGTAATAGTTGGATAAGTAGAAGGAAGAAAAGAAAGCACTTCATGACAATGAAACAATATAATGAAAGGTATCAAGGTGGGATTAATAATATGTTGTTTGAGGATAGTGAGGGGATGGGCCTGAATAGAATATAGGTGGACATGTGATGTCAAGTAAGAGAAAATAATATTAGATATATAGGAAGCACCTATCTTAAAGATTGTCTCAAAAATCTATCAGGGTAATTGCAACTTGATGCCTCATTACCAGTCTTCTTTTATCCTTTCATGATGTTTGATTAATTTGTCTCAGAGTATATGCAATTGTTTATCTTCCATCCATACTTCATAAACTCCAAGAAGACTTTATCTGCCTCTTTCTCCAATTTCCTAGGTAATTTTCAACTCTATCTTGTTTGCTTGATGAATAAAGAATATTATACTTGTTCTGTATTTCTCTCTCTCTCTCTCTCTCTGTCTCTGTCTCTGTCTCTCTCTCTTTCTCTCCCTCTCTGTCTCTGTCTCTCTCTTTGTGTTGTGGAAAATATGATTGGGGATGTTGCTTCTGCATATCACTTGTCAAGGGGTGGACGCCTATGTGACAACATTGGAGTCAGTTTAAACTGGGAGGGAATGTGAGAAATAGCTAGTTTTCATTTCCACAAAAATGCAATCTAGGGGCTAGGTGGAAGTTGAACAAAGGAAGCCATAAAGTAGATTTGGTGGGTGAATAGACTAACCAGTGAAAACCGTATCTGAGGTTAGGTGTAGATGAACATATCCACATCCCAAGCAAAAGGGGTTTGGGCATACTCAAATAAGGACAAAAGTAAATAAGGGCAGGGGTGGCAGAATTGTGGGGAGTGGGAGATATAAAGAGAGGCAGAGACTCACATGGGGAAATTAGGTGCTTCAGATAGGCTGTAACCTCTATAGTACCCAGCCAATGGGGAAACAGGGGAGGGAAATTCGAATCTGGAAGAGGGAATAAAAAAGGTGTGTACCTGTTGGACACATGTGCTCTCACATGTGGGACACTGTTAATAAAGCTTCTTTCTGGTTCAACAATGGCTTTTTGAAATTCATGGCAAAGTTAACAGTGTGAGTGAGTGTGTGTGTGTGTGTGTGTGTGTGTGTGTGTGTGTGTGTGTGTGTGTGTGTGTGGTATGAACACGTTTAATTTTAGAAGCATTCAAGATAGGGACCTTCTCTTTAACTTACAGTCCAAGAGAGTTTCCTGGGGACATGGAGAGTTTAAGAACCTTCCCTATCGTTATACAGATAGTATACCTTTGGGGCAGGACTTGAACCCAGAACTTCCTGATCCAAAGCTACCTCCCTATTCAGTTTTCCATGCTTTCTCTCAAATTGGATTTCCTTTGATACTACACTCTCACAGATAATGATTAGCTAATTTTAGAGAAGACAGCATAATGTAATAGAAAGAATCCTGAGTTTGAGAGTTTGAAAGCTGGCTCTGCCTATTTTAATACCTGTGTGCTTAGGGCAGATAGTCTGTGCAGGAATGAAAATTGTGAAATTAGCATGATTTTGTTTGGTCTCTCTGGAACTAGGGTATGGGTGGTAAAATAAATAGCTCCCTGCAAATTTCATCTATAAAAAATGTTTAAGGCAGAGGCTGAGGTTCCTTGCTTATCACTCCATGGTAATTTTTTTTTCTTTGCTCAGAGAAACCCAATTAGTGACACTACTACTAATTAGTGACATTAATACTTATTTGGGAGGTAGAAACCAGGGAATTTAAAAAAACCCATTATTGTAGAGGAAAAACTGGGATGTCATTATTACTGACTGTACCAAATTTAAATAATCTCCTCTCCTTTAAAAATGTTGTAAATATGCTACCATCTATTAAATGTATAAGAAACAAACAACTCCCATTACATTTGTTGTTGGTATAACACAATCAAGCACTTTATGATAGTTTTGTCTTGGTCTCTAATTATTTCATGTCTATTAAATCTTATTATTCCTGGAAGTCTAGGTCCATGACTCATATATCTTTTGCATTTATCACAGTGACTAGCACAATGCTAGGTACTAGTTGGTACTCAATAAATGCCTGGTGGCTAAGTGAATACTTTGGTAACACAAAGAATACATGCTGCAATGGCAAAAGCCAGAAAAGATTTCTTGTGTAGGGTTAGGAGCTACAGAAAATTTGATGTGACAAGGTTGATAACTACTTTGGAGTGGTGAATGAAAGAGTTTTCTAGTTATTCTCTGCACCATTAGATGGAAAAATTCTGTATGCAGTTTTCTCCTGACCCTCTAGTGGTTCAGAATAGCAATGCTTAGCTTTCCCATTCTCTGTAAAATGTTAAACTGCTTGAAGATGAGAACAGATCAGAACTGAAGCTTCACATACCTTATCTCTCAGCTGCAAACTGACGAATGTTCAGCATTTACAAAGACAGAAACCAAACATTAGGAAAAAACTATCTATAGACATCAAATTAATTATAAAACTAAAAAAAAATGTTGCTATCATGGTATTGTTTGCATAGTATTTGCATAGTCAAACTTGCAAGTTCCAGGTAGTTTAATATGGAAGGGTAAGGGAGAGTGGTAGTAGATGAATCTGGATGTCTAAAAGGGGCTTCACTTTTCCATGCATAGAAGGTAAAGGGAAATAGGGGTAAGGAGATGATGGATTGGTGGATTTGGTCAATGATACACCTAAATGATCAGAATCATTTATAATTTTCAAATCACCAATTATAGGGTGTTTTTTTTTGCCACTTTAAAAACATTGTTGAAAAAATATTGTGGGATAAGATCTATATGAACTTAAAAAGTGAAGTAAGGAGAACAGGGAAACAATATATACCATGCCAATATAAATGGCAAGAATGATAAACCAAGCAAAACAAATAAAATTACCCCAAAAAGCAAAACAAAACTGAATTCTTTGTAATGTTAATGACTAAGCTTTGCTCAAAGAAAAGAGGAAAAAACATACCTCTCTTCCTTCTTTACAAAGATGGGGGAATTATGGGTGTTCAAAATTACATATACTGTCATATTTGCTTGATGGGTTGCCTTGTTTTTCTGATTTTCACCCACTTTTTATCTTTATGCTCACTGTGACATGGGATGACTCTGTGTGAATGTGTGTATGTATGTGGAGGGGGAGAAGGGTCTTACATAGAAATGAAAGTGATGTAAAACAAAAATATCAATACAAAATTTGAAAAAATCTATGCTAAGGATGAGAATGATAAAATAATAGCAGGTTACATTTATATTATGTGAATCTGTATACAATGTGTACAATGGAACTGTACTTTTAAATGAAAACCTAATTAGTTTAGTTTATCTTGGGTGAGAGATCATTATCAGCAACAACCTTAGAAAACTGGCCTCTTGAGGCCAGTCCTTGACTTAGTGCCTGGCACCTACAGAGAGACTTATATTAGATGTTCTCCAGGGAACAGCCTTCCTTCTTGAATCCCCACCAGACACACCTTCCTTATGCCAGTGCCTACAGGGAGACATACTCAAGCAAATGATGAGTTGGAGAAGGAAACACAGACACTTTAGGAAAGGAGATCTGGGGCTTCCAGGTGCAGTACAAATGTACTATCTGTGGGACCATATGGTGTTCCCAGTTCTCAATAACCTTTTCCAGTGAGACAGAAAAGGAGGAGCACTCAGATCACTTGTGGTGGCAAGTTTCTGATGCTAGTGAACATAACCCCAGACTGCCTATTTCTAGTGGAGGGCCAAGAGACTACTAGTGGAGATTCAGAGAGGTTGTGATTTGCCTAATGGCACACATCTGGGGCTTAAAGTCAGGTCTTCAGATTCTAAGTACAACTCAATATTGAACCAGATACCACCCCTGTTGACAGTCTCAGAATGTAAGAATTATGCTAGCGGGGTAGCTAGGTGGCATAGTGGGTAGAGCACCGGCACTGGAGTCAGGTGGACCTGAGTTCAAACCCCACCTCAGACCATACTTATTAACTGTGTGACCCTGGGCAAGTCACTTAACCCCAACTGCCAAAAAAAATATGCTAGAAACATGGCAAATGTTCCAAAAGTACAGGTATACTATTGAGAGTAAATACTCTGCTGACCCTAGAGAAGGTTTACTCATGGTTATAGGTAAGTCTCTTTTCCACAAAACTGTACATAAGCTTTTACTTTATTATCCTTTCAGAGATTCTGTGTGAAGAGGTGTTTATGAGTGTGTGTATGTGTGAAGGAATCTCTATTCTGTAATGGAAAAAGTTGTCAATCTAGAATTTTATGAGAAATAAATTACATGGGGACCCTCACACCTTTTTAATTATGTTATCTTAATAGCTTTTGTACTTATGACCAGAAAATGAACATATTTGCTAAATAGCACTATTAGCACTGTTCATAAATAATAGTCCCCTTTTCTAGTTAAATAGTGATTGATTGTTATCAACCCTCTAATTCTCCTCCTCCCATTTCATATATAAATTTATTTCAATGTCAAATGAGGAAATTCCAAAATGTTTCTGAATTGTTATTGATTTTTCTTTGTATCTTCAGTATTTATCAAAGTGCCTGGTATATAGTATTAATACGTCCTTGTTAATTGATTGATTGATTAAAACTATTTTTCCAACTATCCACTAATTTCGGATCAAGTTAATAAAATATAAGCACTTTGAGGGGCAGGGACTGTTTAAAATTTTTACTTGTATCACCACCAACTAGCACAGTTACTGACACTGACCTATTCATAGAAATATTAACTTTTTAATCATTATTTTCTAGAAAGTTGACTAATTTATTATTGATTGTAGGTATGTGAATATGTTAGAAAATTCCTTTTCAGCTTCCTATATATCCTTGATGATAATCTTGAAATGCTCAATTATATGCAATTTTTACCTCATTATGGATATAAAATATTTTTAAATCCTATTGTGAAATTTTTTTCTGAACTCAGCTTTATTTTTAAGTTTGTTGTTTTCTTAAGAAATAAATGTGAAACTCAAACATAAGGGAAAGAGAAATGATTACTTACGTCTAATCATTTATGTAACCATATGGTATATATTTATATGGATAACATACACATATGCATTTAAGATTGAATTTTCAATTCTCTCCCATGTTTCTCATGAAATTGGCGTGACAATCAGGGAGGTCATTGAAAAGTATTTATATTTTAATTTCCTCATTGATAAAGTGGGGATATGAGGACTCAGAACCACATTTCTCACGGCCAGTTTGGTAGGCTCAAGTATGATTCATTTCTAATTCTTTCTTGTGGTTTATAACCAATTGTGTCACCTAATTAGTTGCTCAGTCTTATCCTCCGTAGCATCTGCATCAGAACTCTTCTCTCCACTTAAGTAACCATCAGCTTAGTTCACATCCTCTTCCTCTCTCGCTTAGACAATTACAAAAGACTCCTTACTTTACTCACCACATTCTATATTGTATCCAAACTATTCTCCCTACTTTCTTCTATCCTTCAAAGAGTTTCTATAGTGATTATTTTTTCTAAAGTAAAGGCCTGATGTTACTTTTCTCAAAAAAACAAAACCCAATGGCTTCTTTTGAATTTAATATAATGTAATTTTGGATTTAATAAAATGCCTAGTAGGTATTTAAAACCATTTGCATTCCAGTTTCAACCTATATTCCTAGCCTTACTCGCCTTTATTCCTATTCCTTACTCACCTTCACTTCTTAGAACTCCCTAGTCTCCATTAATTTTCAGCCCAAGTGCCTCCTTCTACATAAGGCCTTTTCTGTTCCCCCCAGCTAAAAGGGTCATGTCTCGATGCAGTCAAATTATCCTTGATACTGTTCTTTATGTTTAGCACTCAATTTCCCATCTCTCCAAATTCTGCCCTTGGCCCTTTTCTCTTCTCTTTCTACACTCTTCCTCTTTGTCGTATCATGAGGTCACGTAAGTATAAATATCAACTCTATGCAGATGACTCACAGATTTAATTACCCAACTCCAGTCTCTCCCGTGAACTTCCAACCATATCATCAATTGTTCATCAAACATTTAAAACTGGATATCCTGAAAACACTTCAAAATCAAACCTGAACTATTTGTCTTCCCCCCCAAATATTCCACTTCCAAACTTCCCTATATCTGTCAAAGGCATCACTATTCCTTCCGTTCTCCCAGGTTCATAAACTCAGCAGAATCTTCTCCCCCTCACCCTCTCTCATCTCATCCATCCAATTAGTTAGTAAATCTGGTTGTTTCTACTTCCAAAACATCTCTCACATCTGACTCCTTCTCTCACTCAGCTACCTTTTATTACCTCTTCCCTAGATTACTGGGACAGTCTCCTGCTTGATTTTCCTGCTTTAAGTCTTTGCCACTCCAGTCTGTCCCACATACTGCTCCCAAAGTGATTTCCCCTGCTCATTTAACACCAGTGGGATCCTGTTGCCTTTAGGAGAAGACGTAACCTCCCCTATTAACTTTTTAAAGTCCTTTATGATGTGGCCTCAAACTATGCTTCATTAAATATTTTCCCCTTCCTGCATTCTGTGTTCCATCCAAATTGGATTTCCCCTGTATGTCTTGTACAACGCTACATCTCTCATCATCACAATACTGCTTTGGCTGTCCCCCATGCCTAGAATGCCCTCTCTCCTCACAACTGCATTGCAGAACCCCTCTCTTTCTTCAAGACGCAGCTCAGGCACCAACTTCTACATGAAGCCTTTCCTGACTTCTCCTCCAATGGCTAATACCCTCCCCCTCCCCAAATGCCTTGTATTTAATAATTTTGTATTTATATTCATTCTTTTTTACATTTTTTCCTGTATTTACCTTTATTTTACATGTACTCACCTATTTGGGGTGGATAGTTACACATACACCTACACACTCATTATTTTATTGCATTTGACCTTGTATGTCTAGATTTATCATCTGTTAGGAGCATAACATCCTTGTGAATAGGCACTTTTTCATTCATTGTATTTATCAGTCCCATGCCCAGCATGGTGTCTGGCATATAGGCGTGTAATAAATGCTTGTTGGTTGATTGGTTCTCATTTCCACACTTTTGAACAGGTTGTCCTCTATTATAAAACGGACTCCCTTTCAATCATCTTTATTTAGAGTTTGTAGTCTCCTTCAAGACTTGGCTCCAGTGACTCCTTCTCTATGAGGCTTTTCCTATTCTCCTGAGCTACTAGGGCCATGTCATTTACCTCCCATCATCTTGTATATATTTTATTTATATATACATATATATACACACACACATGCTATCTCCCCTAATATACTGCAATAGCCTTGAGACTCACAATGTTTTACTTTTGTCTTATCATTTGTAGGCATAACTCTTGCTGATTGAGTGATTATCATTGTTGGTAGAAGAAATGGGACTTGATGATGACAATGATGATGATAGCAATAGTAACAACAACAATGGTCAACATTCTATGTTGCTTTAGGGTTTACAAGACACTTTTCATATGTTATCTCATTTTAATTCTTATAACAATCTTATAAGATAGGTACTATTATCATTCATATTTGCATGCGAGGAAACTGAGGCAGACAGAGGTTAAATGACTTGCCCTGGGTCACACAGTTAATAAGTGTCTGCAGCAGGATTGGAAATCAGCTATCCCTGACTCCAAGTCTAGAACTGTATCTATTGGATCACCTAAATGGTCTTCCAAGGTCCTTTCCAACTTTGGAATTCTTACTCTGCAAGGCAACATACGAGGAAAAAATAATTTTTTCACTTTTTAAAAAAGTATGAGTTATTTCAGAAAACAGATTAAAAATGTGACCAACCATAACTCTGTATAGTTGACAATTAAATGGGTTCTAACACACCAGCATCTTTGTGAGTCCTCAGATGGCACTTAGAGCTTCGTCGTCTTAATGCATTATAAGCCGAAGTCCTGAAACAATTAATGCACCTCCCTAAGCAATCAACTTTCCATCAGACAGTGACTGAGGCACTAGGGAGAAAAAGCATCTAGTGAGTTAAAGGATCATTTTTTATTAATTTTGATTCCTTTCCTCTTTTCATACTATGTGCACATCAATGTAGCCCAATTACATTTTTCAGCTGTTTGCATTAAACCTACCTCAATTTTCCCCATCTACACGAAAATGAAAAGAGAATGCTGCATTGGCTATCCAGACATAATAGGAAGTTGAGATGACGTTTTCAACTGAAAATGTTTTAGGCTAGCCTAAATTTAAAAAAAAAATGTTTGTTATTATGATTGAATAATGTGAATAGTGGATTAGACAAAGAAAACTTTTAATATTCTTTAAAAGAATGATCCTGATATAGGGATATTGCAGGCTGTGGATCAAGACCTTTACTTTAAAAATGTCTTGAAGTGGCTTTGTCTGTTTAAAATGCAATAGTCTTCCAAATGATGTTGTTGCACCCTCTCCACGAAAAGCCATCACTTCAAAAGCCTTTGATTAATCTGAGCACAATCAAGGGCATGTGAGATAGCTGCCATTTAGCTGAGCCAAAACAATCCATGCCAACTGCAATAAACCCATCAAGCTGTCATCGAGTCAAGCTGTGAGAAAGACTATGATGATTACTCTCAGTAGTTTCCTTCAGTGGTTTCATAATTTCAATTTTTTTGTGACTTTTCAAGATTTCCAATAGTTAGAGTAGGAATACTTCACTAAAGAAATATTTTCCCCAGGGGTTACTATCAACAACTTAGTGTATTGGGTTTTCTTTTCCCCATCACTGATTCAAGCACAGAAACTCATCAGGCAACAAATATTGTGATTACATTCATCTATAAATTATTTAAAAGAGTTCAGCCAATCAGAACAGAGCTCTAAATGACTTGGTGTTTTGTGCTTTCTTACTGAAAAGACAAATATCCAGATGATGACAGTTTTGAATCTACTCTTTCAAAGGGACACATTGAATCTTGGTATTTTGTTACTTTGGCGGGATATGGAATGAATCTTATTAGGAGTGATTCATAATATTTTAAGAACAGCCTTTTTCTTGTAATTTTAGAGATGTTAAAGAAAAAAAAAGAAGGATAAACACATGAAGGATGAGGCCAGGAAGATGATAAAGAGAAATGGAAACAGAAGCTCCAAGTAATTAAACAAACCTGCCAAACTATTTTTCCTTCACACGTGATGCTGTGTCTTTAAAGGGAAAACTGATCAAACTATTCTGACTGATCCATTACCATTGTTGGAATGAACACTGCATTCCCCTTCTTCCCTCTTTCTCACTACATATCACTCCGACATCATCCCCAAATATATTTTATTCTTATCTCTGATGAAGAGGAATCTCTCCTCCTTACCTGGGCAAACTCCTCTACGCATATCCTTGATTCCCATGCCTCATATCTTCAGCGGGTTACTCCTATTGTCCCCATATTCTTTAATATGTTCAATCTCTCTCAATCTAATAGCTCTTTTCCTGTTGTCTAAAAACGTGCCCAAGTCTCCCTCATCCTTGCTTCATCTGACTACCTCTGTTAGCTATCATCAAATAATTCTACTCCACTTCTTGGCCAAACTTCTTGACAAAACCACCTATACTAAGTGACTCCCTTTTTGCCCTTCCCATTGGCTTTTTTGTTAAGTGAGGCTAATCTCTTTGAGATACACCTTTAGCTTCTCATTCTACTAAGTCCCACTCTTGATTCAAGTAAACTCTTTCTAGCCAAATGTAGTCATCATTGATGTGACAGGTAAGTGGTTGTGGCCTTTGTGACAAAGCTAAAGTATGAATCCCAGTCAGTCTACTAGGTGTTGCAACATAATGGACAGACTATGGGGGCAACAGAACTCTTGTGCTGCTTAAATAGGTAAGACTCCTGAGCTGCTCAAGTGGGTTGACAATGATAAAAGTAAGCACAAAAATATATCTAGATATATTCAATTTGGAAATGGAACAGATACAAAGGTCTTCATATCTTCTAGATCAGGGTTGAGGAACTTGCAGCCTCAAGGCCACATGAGGCCTTCTAGGTCCTCAGGTATAATCTTTTGACTGAGTCTAAGTTTTACAGAACAAATCCTTTTATTAAGGGGATTTATTCTGTGAAGTTTGGATTCAGTCAAAGGGCCACACTTGAGGACCTAGAAGGCTACATGTGGTCTCGAGACCACAAGTTCCCCAACCCTGTTCTAGAATCATTCTTAATGAGAATACCAGTATTGATGTGGTTCCTTCTAGAAGGATATCAACTTGCCAGTCACTGGACAATTACCTAAAATTCTTAATTTCAGTAGAAGCTGCATACTTCTTTGTGATAAATGCTATTTTTTTCCCTTAGGCCATCAGGGTTAAGTGACTTGCCTGCATGTCCTGATGAATGCTTTCTTTAAAGAGAAAATTGAAAGCCAATGGATATAGAAAACACCAAAGAATACTACAGAAAATGAAATCAACTCTATGTTAGACCCTCAAAAAGTAAAAACAAAAATCAAATTCAGCACCAAATTTGAAAGATAAGGAGGAGAAGACATTGTGTGATTTTGTGCAGTTACAAAACTCTGACACAACTCATTTAAATGAACTGCTTATACAAAATAAAAAGGAAAATGGAAAAAGTTCAGATAGAGTCATATTATTAATATTTCTTAAAGAAAACTCATTGATGTTTCACAAAGCTAACTATACTCAGAAACCATCCCATTCAGCATATACCTTGTCTTCTTGCTAATGGAAAGACCCATCTTTAAAAAGCAACAGTGATCAAGAATCAAGTTCATTTTCAAAAAGTTATGGAAAAATGGCAAAAGTTTATCAGCAATGTGCCCTTGCTAAGTAGCAAAAAGGAGGGATAAGGAAAACCAGCCATCAAAAAAAATAATGACTTGAGTGCCAAGTTAAATTGGTTTAACAGCTTTGACAGATAAAGTTGGAAGGACAAATAGTTAGATATTTCAACTTTTCTATAGTAATTCTAGTCTTACTGACCAACTGACCACCATATATGGAGCCTAATACTTCTATACCCATCTTAAGAGTTAGAAATTACTCTTAAGCTGAAATCAGATATAATAGTTGGACCTAATCAAGTTAGCATGAAATCTATGCTGGGAGCAACCAAAGAATTTGTTATTAAAATACTTAAAAAAGGGAAAAATACCACAAAGGATAAAAAAGAAAACCACCAATACATGAGGATCAAGTCATATAATTGAGTGAAAAGGTATACAGGATAAAGATCCAGGCAAAGACAAAAAATAGTACAGAGAAAGCTGCATTTTCCGAAAGTGTTCCACACTATCATAGAGTATCTCCTGAACATAGCACGTGTTGATCAGGGATTCATTAAAGATGGTGAGATAGTTCAAATGTTTCTATTTACAGAAGTCACTGCATTTAGCATTCAAAATAGTTCACAACCTCCTTTAAGAGAGATCAATTTGAATAAGAGTGACCAAATAATCCACAGAGGAAAAGAAAAAGTGGATGAAGGAATATTGCCCAGATTAGGACATGTGGTTGATCAGATAGTCCATTAGCTGCTCTAATTCAGACATGACAAATGGATAATTAACTAGTCTCAGAACTAAATACGATGAGAATAATGGGTTAGTTTGCCATTGGTTTTGAAACTGTGCACTGGCATCAAGAATCCCAAAGATATTCAAACACTCATAGTATTTTAAATATTTCTGGTGTTGCTATATAACTTTGTGAGTCATAGAATATTGAGATCTCTAAAAATTTGACCTGAAGGTCGGAAGAGGGATACATGGTGTAGGTAGGCTATAATGTTATGTTTTACCAGTTGTGGTTTGCATATTCAAAGTAATGTAAAAGATTTTATGAAGGGAACAAATGATTGAGGGATTATACAGACTTAAAGCTGGAAAAAAACTATAAGCCATCTTAACCCAACCTTCTTATTTTACAGGAGAGGAAACTGAGGTCCATAGAACAAGTGACTTGAGCAATAAGTGACTCACAAAGCAGTAATAGAGGATTTTAACCCAGTGCCTCTACTCTAATTTCAGCTCACTTTCTACTAATGAGGTCTTAGTACATGGTCATCCTTCCTCTTTTTCAATCATAAAAGGTTAACATACAGACAACCCAAGTGTTGCTCTTGTACCCACATTATTTTAAAAGGCTTTGCACGAAGGATTTATGGGAGGACATGAACAAAATCACACAGAGTAAAAAGGCATGAATAAATTAAAATCTATACCATTGGAGGGAGTGCCCATACTGATGAAA
Source organism: Vombatus ursinus (assembly GCF_900497805.2). Classification (NCBI taxonomy): domain Eukaryota; kingdom Metazoa; phylum Chordata; class Mammalia; order Diprotodontia; family Vombatidae; genus Vombatus; species Vombatus ursinus. The sequence goes on from NW_020954599.1 coordinate 34,923,963, forward strand.
TAATGCATCAAATGCATTGAGATAACCTTTATTTCAGAGGTTTTCTCATGTTCGCAAAAGCCCAGGCATGGTCGATCAGATTTTCCCACTTCTTTGGTTCACTGACTCCATCCAGGTATCCCTTTCAGTATACTAATGTCAACATTCCCACCATAATACCCATATGTAAAATCTTCTCTATATGCTTTAACACCATTTATAACTTAAAGCTTAAATATATTCTGCCAGAAAAACAAGAACTATTATTCAATTTCTGTTGCAAAGTTTGAGGATTTTAAAGTACCAATCAAAAAAAAGTAATAAACTCACCATTAAAGCATTTAGCATGGCAAGTAGTTTATCTCTTTCCTTTATCTGCTTAGGGTTTTTATTTCACTGTGTGAGCAAATTTCTACTGACAAGTAATTTTGGGAGAACAGCCAAAACTGAGGAAACAAAAAAGAAGAAAAAAAAAACATAGATCTCACAAGATTTCAAAGACCTGGGGAAAAAATGAAAAAGCATTTATGGTCTCAAAAATAGCATCTTTACTGATTTTATATTCTTGTTAATTTATCAAAGAAAATTATTTTTTTAATGTAAGGATACAATACCTTTAAGTACAAGGCATAAAATCAGTAGAACTATTTAGTCCTTCACATGTAAAGATACTGCTCTTATGTGAATGTCTATGAATGTGGTAGAAGTGGCTCATAAAGGAGATGGATCAAGAAACATTTATTAAGTCTTTGCTATATCTAGAACACTGTGCTAGGAAGCCATGGTTAGATACCCTGCACTATCCAGTCTTCTTGGAACTTACAGCTTTAGGCATAGTCGAGATAAATATACTGATAAGATAACGAACAAGTATTTATTAAGCCGTTCATCTGTGCTAGTCATTACTAGGAGTTAGAAATGCAAAAAATCAGCAAGGGTACTCAATGGGTAGAGCATTGGGCCTAGAGTCAGGAAGACCTGAGTTCAAATGTAGCCTCAGACACTCACTAATTGTGTGACTCTGGGTAAGTCGCTTAACCTCTGTTGGCTTTAATAGCCTGGAGAAGGAAATGACAAACCACTTCACCAAGAAACCCTATACAGGTGATGAAGAGTTGGCCGTGACTGAACAGCAACAACAACAACAAAAAGATACAAAGAACAATCAAAAAACAGTTCCTGCCCTCAATGAGTTTATATTCTAATGGAGGAAACAATGTACATAGCTATAAAGAAGACAAATAGGGGCAGCTAGGTGGTTCAGTGGATAGAGCACCGACCCTGGAGTAACGAGGAACTGAGTTCAAATCTAGCCTCAGACACTTGACACTTACTGGCTGTGTGACCCTGGGCAAGTCACTCTACCCCTGCCTACTCCTCCAAAAAGGAAAAACTCACAAAAAAGAAGACAAATAGAGATACAAGGTAACCTTAGAGGGGATGGCACTTGCAGCTGTAGGACCTGGAAGGACCTTCAAAAGGAGATGATTGAGCTGAATATGGAAGGAAGCCAGGGTTCTAAGAGGCAGAGAGATGTGGTAGGAAAGCATTCCAGGCCTGGGGGACAGCCAGTGCAAAGGCATGGACAAGAAATATGATGTGTTAGAAATAGTACATAGGTGATTATGGCTGGACCACAGAGTACGTGGAGAGGAATAATGTGTAAAAATGCGGGAAGGAGAGCAAAGACCAAGGTTGTGAAGACCTATAATTATAATATGTTAATACTACATAATAGTCATTATGTATGTGTGAGTAATAAACATTTATTAAGCATGTAATATGTGTCAGGTACCGTGTAAGCGCTTTACAGATACTTTTCTCATTTGAGACACAACCCTATGATGTAGGAACGATGATTATCCTCAGATTGAGGCAGACAAAGCTTAAATGACTTGTCCAGGGTCCCAGAACTCATAAGGATCTGAAACCAGATCTGAACTTGAGTCTTCCTGACTCCAGGCCCAGAACTCTGCACACTGTACACATAGCTGCCTGTCTCTGTTCACTGAATAGAGGGCCAGTCTTTCACTTATTGGTTCTGTGACTACTGTTCCTAGGCAATTGTCTGAAGACTTTAAGTTGTGGGGCTGCTGATCTGTGCTGGGAGAAATGTTCATATTGCAGGTTCCCTAGGTAATTTAAATCACAGTTTTGGAGTACTCTTCCCTTTCCCCCTTTCCCCCGACACTGTATGTACTTTATCAAGTTGTTTTATAAAGGGAGAGAACTACATGAGGGATTAAGGGCGATTGAATGGTCTGTCTTTTGATCACTGGTCCTAGTGCTTGTTACAGAGTTAAAGACTATTTGCATTTGTGGCTGTTCTCCTTCTGGGCTGACAAAAATGCCCTGACAAAATGAGCCACTCCAGGTCTGATTCCTACCCATCATAATGGCCCTCCTCTACAGGAATGTCAATATGTTTAAAACCATATGATTGCACAACCACATAATTTTTCTTTTGATTATCCTTCTCAAAGTCACCCTACTTGAGTGGTTCAAGAGTCCTAATATCACTCAATCTGTCCAGTATCATAAGGTTGGAACACCTAGCAGCGGACTCGCTAGGCTTAAGAATTTTGCTTTGCCACAAATATTACAACCAATAATCTGCCATAGCACTGATGACTACAATTGCCTAGCAAGGGTTTATTTGAACAGGGAGACAGTAGGATATACTAGATGGAAGATCTGTAGTCAAAGGGTCACAGTTTGAACTCTGATTCCATTATTTACTATCCTGATTGACAGCATGTGAGTAACTACGCCATCATGATTCTCAGTTTTCTCATCTGTAAAATGAGAAAACTAAAGGAGATAAAACCTAAATATTTCTTTCCAGTGCTAAATCCTATGATTTTTTTTCTGTGTCTTCCCTTCTACTTTTCCTATCCTTGCCTTCCCAAGATTAAATCTTCTGGTCTCACCTAGGATGGAAGTATAATGGCTACTTATCATATTACAAATCAATCTCACTACTGATCTGCCCAGGGGTTTTGTTCTATGCTGTTTTCTAGCATCCCTCCTTAGGCAACCTGATCCCCTTCCCGGGGACTCATTATAATAATGCAAAACGTAGTGTGGACATTGAATCAGTTTAGCTTGCCATAACTCACAATTCCCAAGCTCATGAAATCGACTCACCTTAGCTTCCCTGGTAAGAGGGATTACAGATTTGCTCAATCATACCTAGCTTCTGGGTGTTTTCCACAAGGCCTGATGGCTAGAATTGTTTCAAGGACAACAAAGTGGGATTTAACCTATAGTTCTGGGATGTCATCGTCCACCCTCCCTGAATTCATGTCTATTGAAACAAAATTCTATTGGGTTGGGGATGAGGTGAGGAAAGATGCTGAAATAATGCTATGAGAGACGGAAGCAGGGCCACTGGGTGGAGCCTGGAGAAAGGAAGCATTTGTAAGGACAAATGAAAGCACACCTTCAAACAATGAGGGATGCTTCAAAGAGCCATAATTTTGACAGTTTGGCTACTCCTTCCACTAACAAAGATCACAATTCCTGTCTCTATTGAAACACTGCTTTCAAGAATTGATATGGCCAAAAATTCCAATATACTCAAGTCAAATGGGTGATGAGTGTCTCAAGGCTTGGTTATGCTAATACTAGTGTGAAAGACATGTTGGCCATTCCTAGGCCCACATTAAAGACAGTGCTTAGGTGTTGGCAGAGTTTGAATTTTGTAGGCATAGACCTTGAAGACCTGGAATCATTGGATCCTAGATATATACTACAGCTAGAAGAAGCTCCAGCTCTAGTCCAACCTCTTCATTTCATACAATTTTATACATAAGGAATCTGAGGGCAAAGGGAAGTTAGGTAGGGTAATTTCCATCCCAATGTGCAGAATTGGAGGGGGACTTTTTGTGGAGGGGCCATTCCCATATTGCATTTTAATTTTCTTTCCTTTACCTTCATCTGAATTGACTTGCCATGTGAAATATGTTGAATAATTATAAAAATCTATGCAAGGGAAAGATCGAAGTGTGCCAATGATGTAAAATACAGAAACAAAAAAACATGATCCATTGGAGTACATATGCTGACACTGGCATTCAAGCCCTAGCTAAACAAATAAAAACAAGCCCTAAAACACCTTGTTTCCTATCTGTAGCACATAAGAAAAGGATATTGTTTCTGTAGAACAACACCCCAAGGTCCCTATTAGAACATGAAAATATTTATAGCGGTAGCACTTTCGCTATGGGATTACCATGTTTTCCTTGCAAATAGTTAACTTACGCTTTTGTAAGCAATGGCTCAGAGTGTAAAGTCAACAGGATGATCAAAGGTGGAGTTGAGGGGTGAATAAATTCTGCCACAAACAACTAGATTTGGACCATTTCCAGGCAAAAATGGATATCACCACTAATCGCTGCATCCAAGGAAATACGAGGGTTATGTTTGTTCTTCCATCTGCAATAAAACTATATTAAAGTCAAAATAGCTTAGATTGCAGGGCTTCTTACTGATCTTAATTTAATAAGAATATCATTATCCTTAAATGAAATGATATTTTCCTTTTAGCAAAAAAAAAACTAAAACAATATCAATGTATCAAAAGTAAACTATATACATTTGAATAATATAATGGATGTTAAATACTAACTTTTTGAATAGAAAAAAAATTCATAATGATTCTAATGTAAAAAATTAGCACAAGAGGACAAATAGTTTAAGTTAAAGGAAATACATACATATATATTTTGTATATATGTATCTGTGTGAATATATGTACATACACACACACACACATATTTACTGTGATATTTGACCAATGACTCAAATTAGCTTCTTGAGAAAGATTCTGGGAAATAAGTGACAGACAGTACCAGCAGGGAGAGACTCACCATGCCCCTGTTAAACATTCTGGCAGATCCAAGAAAGGATATCCTGCTAGAAACCAAAGCCAATCCTTTTCAGTGTTCAGCCTGCTTTGCAGAGGTGCCCTCACCTCAGAGGTGTGCTAGAGGCAGTTCTAATTTAACCCATTGTTAAATTTTCAACATGGGTATTTATATGTCAGAACTCAGTAATCCTTACAAATCGACTTGATTTATTGTATTATTTATTGTTTAGACTTTAGAAAGTATTAATAAGGCACTTAAATTTAAACATATGTGAATACATTTTTTTTTTCCTGGGGAGCCTGGTTAATAAACATTTACCAGCATATCCCTGTTTGCTCTGCAAATATTACCTAAGCTCAGCAGGAGTGGAGGAGCAGATTTGATTCAATTGAATAAACATTCATTAAGTGTCTACTCTGTTCTAGGTACTGTGCTAAGTACTGGGGATATAAATCCCTGCCCTCAAGGAACTGACACTCTAATGGAGTTAGATAATATGAAAAAGACAGCTGAGAGGGAAGACACTCTGCCTGGGAGTGGGTCACATTGTTTCCATGTAGCTGATGGAAAATAGAGTTACTAGAAAGTTTGGGAGACCTCTATAAAGGTAGGGTTTGGGAGGAATTTAGTGCTCTGTCCTTCAGCCTTCTAATTGGAGGGGAGGAGCAACGGGGAGTGTTGAACAAATGTAGAGTATCAAACCTGGGGAATGAAGTCATCATGGGACTGGAGGCCTGGTGAGTCTAGGCCAGCTAGAACAATAATAATAGCAACAGCAATGGTCAAACTGGCATTTATTTAGCATTTCAAGGCTGGTAATGGCCACTGTCTCATTTGAACCTCACAATATTCCTGTCTCACTTGCTAGAAAACAAAGAATGATCTCTGTCATACCCATATTCATTGCACATGGCTACTAGGATGAGTGTGTTCTACTTGGAAGAAAGTTATAGGAAAACTTTTTTTTTATGAAACTGATGAACTGATGGGCCCCTTCCAACACCCTCACACAATTATGTACTCTCGCCTATACTCTGTGCCACAGGGAAATAATCTGGGTTAAAATCTGTACCTTCCTTTTCTAATAGAATTACAGAAGCTTTTGAAATGATTAAGAAACTAACATGTACGGGACAGAAACCACTCTGGAGTTCTTGAGATTCAATGAAAATCAATTATATTATCCAAATTTATTAGTCTTTTCAATTATATTCTGACATTTAAAAAGCTGAATCAACTCACCTTCAATTTTCCACAAAGATTGACCCAAGCATTCTGGAGAAATGAAAGTCTAGGAAACATCCTAGACACAAATTTGTTTTTAAATATACAGGGTGTTATACAGTCTTTGGCAAATTGAAGTTAGATGATTGAATCAAGTTTCATTATTTGAGATTCAGTAATATAACATAGTTTGCAACAATTAAAAATGGGTCTTCAAATATAAAGAAGTATTTCTTATATGTTCCACTAGAGCCTTGCTCTGATGCCTTATTGTAGTGAGGAAGTAATCTTGGGTTTTTAAAGTCTAAATCAATAGGGCAAAAAGTCCAATAGGCCCTGCCAAGCTTGAAGGGCCTTAAGTGTGGGCATGGGGAGGGCTGTTATGTATGAACCAGCCTCCTTTAGTTTGGAAAGGCTCATCATTGACTACAGGATAGTACATTTTTGGAAATGGTATCATTGGAAGAGCTTGTCAGTTGTTGGTAAGACTATAACAGACCTGTAGCTAAATCATACCTTAGAAATTTAATAATGATGTGACCCTAAGCAAGTCACTCAAACTCCCTTACCTACAATTTCCACTTATCTAAAATGGGGATGTGGTTGTAGAAGTGTCTTTCTGAAGGGTCACAGAAGGGAACTGAGAAAGCTCGGTGGAAAGAGGAAGGGACATTCAGGACATCTTTATTGAGTAAAGTTCCTAGCGGAGGTAGGCATCATGGAGATTACAAACTCTAATACTGGTTGTCAATTGGAGCATTCAGCAGTCCCTTCTTGGTATTCCTTTCACTTTTAAATAGAGTACTAAAAATTGCCTAATCTCCTATATATTTCAAAATAAATTTCTATCTACAATATTTCCTAAAGTGTGGATGGATCAATCTTTGTGACTCTTA
>NW_020954599.1:34930942-34932570 GCF_900497805.2 Vombatus ursinus
AGAGCATTGGCCCTGGATTCAGGAGGACTTGAGTTCAAGTCTGGCCTCAGACACATAACACTTACTAGCTGTGTGACCTTGGGCAAGTCACTTAACCCCATTGCCTAGCCCCCCCCAAAAAAGAATCTCTATCCTATGATGCTATTCTAAAGCATACAGTCTACCTCACAGGGTCATTAAGAAGATCAAAAGGGATCATTAATATAAAGTGTTTTGCAAACCTTTAGGCTCTATATAAATGTCAGGTAATATTATTCATAATCTATTGTGGAAATAAAACATATTCATATAAAGAGATAAATAACCATACCAGCTAGTGCATGATAAATGTCAAATTAATGGAACAGACAATAAGTGATCTTAGAGCTAGCAGGAGGAGTTCACTTCTATCTGGGAGCATAGAGAAGGCTATATAGAATAGGCAGGCTTTGCACTAACTAGGTTTTGAAGGAAGGTTTGAATTTAATAGGAAGAGATCAGAAGGAAAAAACTTCACTACTGTGTTTTGCAGACGTAGCATTAGTAATATCTGGAGGGAGGAATTAATTAATTCATTTATGTATGTATGTATGCATGCATGTATGTATGCATGCATGTATTTATTGTTTTCTTTCAGACCATTAATTACTTGTAGGTAGATGCTAAGAGAAAAACTTCAAATTGTTAAAGCTCCTGACAATGGCAGAGGAATAAAAAATGGAAACAAGTTATTTCTAAAATGATACTGTAAGTCATTCATTCAGTCAATCAATAAACCTTTATTAAGCTTTTACTCTATGCTCGGCATTGTGCTAAATTCTGGAGACACAAAGAAAGACAAAAGACAGTCACTTTCCTCAAGAAGTTCACAATCTGATGGTGAAAGACAACACATAAAAATAATCTTAGAAGTGAGGAAGAAAGGATCCCTGGCAGAGGAAATGATGAACAGCAGCCAGATGGAAAAAGGTGAGATAGTTGCACTGGATTCCCTCCTTAAATGAAGCATCTGTAAGGAGCTTTCTGATGTTTATTCCCCACCCACATAAGCTCTCTAGTCAGAGGGAGGGAGGGGTCCCACGGCCAGGTTTTCAAGGGGAAGACATGAACTAACCAGAAAGGCAAGGGTCAATAAATCAGCAAACATGTATTAAGCCCTTACTGTGTTGGGTGATAAAAAAGCAAAAGTGAAATACTTTGTGCCCTTGAGGAGTTTACAATCTAGGTTTTAGAGACTACATGTACATAATAGTGCAATCTGGGAAAGGGATTCAAGCCTGTATCATTTTCATAAAGCTCTCCCTGTTGACAGAGAAGATGTTGACTCATCAAAGCCTTCCTCTGTAAGGGCAGAGTTGGTTCAAGAACTTGGGAAAAGAGAGAACTGGTTCTTCTTTTCCCTTTTGAAAGAGGAAACAGGTAGCTCCAAACTATTTTGGGGAATAAGAAAACAAACAAAAAAAAACTTGAAGAGAAAGCTAACAGATTTTGGAAAGTGGACATCTAAGGGAAAACTGCAACTCTCCTCCATAAGTCCTTGATTTCAAGCCTGCCTCCTTAGAGACTTTAGGGAATTTTCTCTTGGGTGGTGAGACATGAGATTCTCTCTCTCTCTCTCTCTCTCTCTCTCTCTCTCTCTCTCTCTCTCT